>NW_020291516.1:208926-224609 GCF_003184765.1 Aspergillus aculeatinus CBS 121060
CCCCCCCCCCCCCCTCCTCTTTTTTCTATGCCATTCTGGGCTGCTGCAGGAAGCTCTTGCTCTTTCCCTTCTGGCCACGCACATTCCGGAGTTCGTCATACATACACACATTTGCATACGTTCTCTTATGCTCCCCCGGCCCAGCCCGCGCCTTTCCCCGCTCTACTGTCAGCGCAGGATTATCGGCGACCTGTATCGTTGTGACAATGGCTAATTGATTATGTATCCTGCTCAATAGACTGAGCGAATCCGAGTTCACCCCACGTCTAGCCAGCTGCACAGAGACTCAAGCCCCCCCCCAACTCGAGACTTGAGTTCAAGTCGAGTCAGTGCCTGCATACTATCAGCGGAACTCAGGCCCATCCTCGCAGATCTAATAATCAGAAAAAAAATACACAATGCCGAAAGATAAAGAGCGCACCATGAACCCTGCCGCGGCGCAGCGGAAACTAGATAAGCAGAAGAGCCTCAAGAAGGGCAAGGCCGAAGCGTTGGCCCGCCGGAATGAGAAACTAGCCCGTCGCAACCCGGAGCGCATCCAGCGCCAGATTGATGAGATCAAGTCCATAGAGGCATCGGGACAAAAGCTGCGGCCACGTGATCAACAGTTGCTCGAAGCCCTCGAACGAGATCATCGCGCGGTGCTCAAGGCTCGAGAAGCACTGGGAGATAAGGCTCCCAAATTCGCGAGCTTCGGGTCTAGAAGCGGCGGAGACCGCGACGGTGACGATGGAGGCGTTTTAGGGAAGCGCAGGAGGGATGGTGGTGGTGGTGGCGGCGGCGGCGGGCGCTTTGGACGGCATGATCGGGATAGTGAGAGTAGCGACGAGACAGATGAGGAGGTGCGAAGAATACCCATGCCTCGGGATACACCCCCGCCGATTCCGCGCCAGTTCCAGAGAAGACCAGGCGGCGACCAGGCCCAGGGTACACGAGGACCACATGCTCTTCCTGCAAAACCCCCCGTTGTCGAAGCTAAGGCAGTCTATGAGGCTAAGCCGCAGATCCGAGACCTGCGACAGGAGGCCATCAACAAATTCATCCCCGCTGCCGTCAGAGCTAAGCAGGATTCTATACGAGGGCAGGGTAAGCTCTTGGAGCCGGAAGAGATGGACCGGCTGGAGCAAGCAGGTTACAAGGCAGAAATGGGCCAAGCTGGGGTAGCAAAGGCAGCAGAGGCCGTAGGTCAACCAGAAACGACAGACGACGACGCCCAAAGGCGAATGCTAGAAGAGGAGGAAAGGAGGTTCAACCAGGAGCTTCGATCAGTTCAAATCGAAGAAGTTGAAGATGAGGAGGCATAGATCCTAATGAATCAAGATTAATGAATATCCAGGACTATTATTTCGGGGCCAAAGGGAATCAAATATGCGGAGGAGGGGGAGGGGATGGGAAGAGGACTGTTGATCAGTCAGCGCCTTATCCATGTACCCGTATTTCGCTCTGTCTCTCTTTTCCTTTACCAAAAGTCGTAACTCTAGTCCTTGGATTCGTAGATTGAAGGATACTGGAACCGTAGATTTATTGATCATCCAATCTAGCGCAGGACCGTGTGAACGAGAAACAGAATGTGTGTGTATGTATGTACAACTCCCTTTGAGAGCAAATTTCCGAAAGAACCACAGAGCCCAAGGATCACCAGATCAACACCAACCGTAGAGCACCACAAATGCATAGACGAAAGAGATAGGAAATGTACAGGTGTCAAACGAGTGTACTGACTTTTCGGGATGTGCATCGCAGAGAAGTCGAAAGGGGGGAATCGAGGGGGATGGAGCAATGTCATGGCATGGAGAATGTAACCAGAAACCACCAGACGAGCTGGATATGGACAGATGCAGTC
Source organism: Aspergillus aculeatinus CBS 121060 (assembly GCF_003184765.1). NCBI lineage: Eukaryota > Fungi > Ascomycota > Eurotiomycetes > Eurotiales > Aspergillaceae > Aspergillus > Aspergillus aculeatinus. Next base: position 210,770 of record NW_020291516.1, read on the forward strand.
ACTATCTGTACAGTGTGCGATGTGAGTGGGGGGAAAGAGACAAAAGTTTGGGGGGAAGGCATAGGGGAAATTTTGAGGGGATTGAGGGACTTCGTCACGGCATTAGAGAAACAAAGGAAAGTAGAGGGTGTTGCGTCTTCATATGACGATCAAGCTTTGAAAGTCAAGATGCAGCGCACCAAAAAATGCATCATCGAAGCTTTCACCATGTCTCGCACGGTCAAACTCCGGTGCGAGAATATTTAATCCACCCAAACCGTATAACTCCGAAGTATGTCTTGAATTATTAAATGGTATATTGACGATGAGGCGTCAACAGTAGATACCCAAAAAGGCGTGTATGTCATAAGAGTAACCGGGTCAACCGGCGGAACTGAAAGACAAGATTGCTGACACTCAATGTGTATGGGCCGTGTCAAGGCATGGCGTTATCCTTGTGCGATAGTAGCTACCTCAAATTGCGAATGATTTTTCTTCCCCGGACCAAGAATGGGCTGGGCATCTCGTCTTTTTCGGGATCCCACACGGCCGGGGGGTCTCGCGCACTGGATTTCAAGCCCCGGGAGTCGCTGGCACATCGCTTGATCTCATCAACGGGACGGCCACCCGCGCGCGCCTGCGCCAGTTCAACCAACGTCCTTCCCCCCATGTTGCGCTGCATCACGGCCTTGTACATGTCCTCACCGCAGTTGTTGGTTTTGGAGGGCAGTTGCTTGACGCCAGACTTGCGTGTGGGTGAGCCAGCATCGGCAGCCAGATTCGCTGAAGATGGGATTTTGGACAAACGCCGATGAGGTGACCGGGGCTTGCTCTCTCTAGGAAGCATGTCAGAGAGGCCACCTGACACCTGTGGTAGTCTGGAAGCGTTGCTGGGGAAGATAGGCGGTTGAGTGCTTAGCTTCTGCATGAATGCAGCTGTGTTTTGTCGCAGGAGTGGTCGTGAAGGGGCTTTGAACGGGTCTGGCTTGACCTTGGGGCGAGTTGGGGAGGGCAGATCGGGAATATCGTCCTCATCATCGGAGTACGCTAAGGTGGGTTCCCACTTCGCTCGCTGTCTGTCTGCTTCGGCGAAAATGTTCTTGCCGGAGTGTGTTCCAGATGTGCGACGGGGAGACAAGGAAAGCGATGCAATTGAGATGGGTGAGGGCTCGGCCATTTGGACATCCATTGGTGACTCGACCACGGTCTTCGATCGAGTCAATGGGGTGCGTGTTTCCTTCCGCGGGGCCTTGCTGGGAGCGGGAGATTCGAGCGACAATTGGGTGATATCGGCGCTCGGTGGGTTACTGGCATCCTCATTGCTGCTGGATGGCTGGGATTGTTGGCTGTTTGACCGGGAATTGCTATCCTCCTTGAAAGCACCGCTCTTCTTTTGCTTCTCGATCTCTAGTGCAACCCTCTCCTGAACCTCGAAGTCGAATCGCTTTCGGAGTTTTTCCAATTCATTCTGCACCTGACGGTCGATCTCTAGCCGAGCCTTGACTTCCCACTCTCGTCTGACGGTATTTTCCAACTCGGCCTTCATCTGTTGCTTTTCTCTGTCCAATTTAGTGTATGCTTGTTCCACCTCTCTAGCCTTCTGAGCGGCAGTCTCTTCACGCTTTCGCAAAGTCTTTTCAAGGTCGGCAACCTCCTTCTCTCTCCGCATCAGGCGGATGATGGGAAGGTTGATCAGCGCTGCAGTATCGGGGCGATGGTCCGGGTTGACGCGCAAGCAGCTTGCAATAACATTTTTCAGCTCGGGTGAGTAGAAATCAGGCAGGGGAGCAAATTTGCCCTCGCGTATTCTCTGAATGAGCTGGATGTGGGTTCTGGCGTTGAAAGGCGGCTCTTTCTGGCACAGCTCATACATGATGCAGCCGACAGCCCAGATATCAGATCGTAATGTGTAGGGTTCCGCCGCACAGATTTCGGGCGACATGTAGAATGGGGTACCGACGTAGGTAGATGCGAAGTCTTGAGAGTTCATCAGCTTCGAGAGACCGAAGTCACCGAGCTTGACAGTGTTGTCGCTGCCAAGAAAGATGTTTTCTGGTTTGAGATCGCGATGAAGGATGGTCATCTGAGCCTGCTTCCCTTTGAGACCAGACTGCTTAGGAGCAGGGCCTAGAATGCTTCCAGCTTCGAGAGGATCAGAACCGTAGTGGCAGCGGTACAACGCCGTCGCCAATTGGGACAAAATGCGCCAGACGAATTCTTCCTCTGCAAATTTGTTCGTCTTTTTCAGGTTCTTGATGATCATGCTGAGATCCCCACCACCACAGTATTCCATGTAGAGGTAAAGGTCCTGACTCGCTTTGAGGTGTTCGCGATGGTAGTAGGCGACGATGTTCGGGTGTCGAAGAGAGCTTAAAATATTGAATTCGGCTGTCAGCTGTTCTCGTTCCTTTTGCGACATCTTGATGTAGTTGATTTCCTTGCGACAGAGTATCTACAACAAAGGTGATTGTAAGCATAAAAGGGTCTAATGCATGAATGACGGGTGGATCCTTACAAAGCCGTCTGCCTTTCGTCGCACTTTGCGAATGATTCCAAAGGAACCGCAACCTAAGCATTCGTGATCAGTAAGTTGATGTCCGAAGCTAACTTGCATGCCTAGATGGAGCTCTGGTGTCTCATACCAATTTTTTCAAGCACCTCATACTTGTCTGCCTCCGCTAACGCAATTGCCATTGTGGCTGCTGGGAGGAAAGACCGCAGGCAAGAATCTGAAGTATAAGGCGAAGGTCGGGAAGAAGTGGCGAGCGGATGAGATCGAGTAGCCTATGGCATTTATGGGTCGATAGCGTGTGACTGAGACCTGCTGGGTTAGTATGGAGCGATGTTGGGTGGGAACATGTGGTTGCGTTGTAGATTTAAAGAAGTAGGTATGCAACGGGGACGGAAGTGCTGAATGTTTAGGTGCAGACTGTTGCTGAGCAACGGCTGCGGGCCACGACTCTTGCCTGGTTACAGCAGGCGGTGGGGATACCGGGCGGTGAAGCGGGTCATTGATCAGCATCATCGTTCCGTCAGTGGTTCGGGACGTCAGAAACGGTTCACAATGCTGCATGGGACAAGATAAACACCGAAAGCTTGCTCGCTTGAACCTGCAAGACACCCTATGGTAAGTGGGGCTTTCAACAAGTTCAAGCGTACTGAGTAGAAAGAGAACCAGAAAGATGCAAGGGGACAAGGAAGTTCTTTCAATCCCCTTGGTCCCCTTTGGGCAGGGGCTGTCTCGCTCAGTCAGCGTAGCTAGGCTCTCGTCTCACGTGACCCGCGCTTATCGATAAGACGAGGGATCCAAATGTTGCCCCCGTTTGGGGTCGTCTCCCCCGCCGTCCTCCGCAACAAATACCTGCATATCTTGAAGAATTGCTCGCATCTCATCTACCCTGCCAATCTCCTACCCTGGCACAATGGATGAACCGAAGGTCCTCCGGAAGGACCAGCTGGAGATAAGTTTGCACAATGAGAAAAAGCTTATCAAGGAGGGGACAATCAAGGACGACAACCCTCTTGACCTTAGCGAACCCTTCCGGGAGCTCTGCAATGCTTGTCGTAAGGGGGATTTGAAAGTTTGTCAGGAGAAAATCACGGAAGGAGTCAATATCAATGCCCGCGATCCATACGATTACACCCCTTTGATCCTGGTAAGTCTGCCTTGAATGACCGTCAGGCCGTTAGCCAGGTTCGGCGTGGCGAGTCGGCGTTGCCGAGCAGTAGTAACCAGTATCCGTGCAAAAGGCAAGTCTCTGTGGCCACTACGAGGTCGCTCAGCTGCTGCTCGAGTCCGGAGCTTTGTGCGAACGGGACACTTTCCAGGGAGAAAGGTATGCACCTTGTCATTTGTGTCACTTTCGATGTCGAAGTAGTTATTAGTCAGCCCACGATGTTAACTCCAGTATGGTAGATGTTTGTATAACGCCCTCAATGATCGGATACGGAACCTGCTCCTGGAATACGACTATTCGAAGTCGACAGATCCTCTGCAGCCTCTTGCAGCTCACATCACGTCACTTCTTACTCGCGAAAGCCCTGCGACAGCGGATATTGTTGTGACAGCAGGCGATGAGTCTCTCCATTTACACAAGTTTATCTTGGCCGCACGATCTCCATATTTCCGCAACAAATTGGCCACTGCCCCGGACACGTTGACATGGAGGCTCCCTAGCACAATGCCACCAGAAGCATTCGGGACAGCGATTAAATACCTCTATTTTGGCGAAGCCCCGCGCGACATCCGGAGTGGCCCAGGGACCGGGTTCACCGAGTCCGAGGTCTTTTCTAACATCGATAAGATTGCCAAGCATTTGGAAATCAATACGCTTTTGGATAGTATATTGGACAGCGGAGATAGAAGGCTCGCTCGACAAAGACGGACGCTCGAGGTGGCCAAAGGGCGAGACCAACTGGAGGAGTGGTTCCGGGCGAATGTACTCCAGCACAAGGTGACTGTGGAAACCTCACGAGCGGATGAAGTCAAATGGGACAGAGACAACATCCTATTTGCGGACGTCTTGCTCCGCGCAGACGAGGACCTCGATGATGTGGACGAGCATATTGGCACCAACGGTCATTCTACCACTCCGCGCGTCCAGAAGAGCACGCTATTCCCCTGCCACCGGGCCATGCTCCTACGCTCTGAGTTCTTCCACACCATGTTTACCTCCCCCTTTCGCGAGGCGCACATGAAGGACCATCTCAACATTATCCCGGTGGATTGCTCGCCGGACGTCCTCGAGATTGTGCTCACCTTTCTCTACACGGAGCGCGCAGACTTTCCGCTCGACATCGCCGTCGACGTTCTGTTCGCCGCGGACATGCTCTTCATCGAGAAGCTGAAGACGAAGGCCGCTGTTGTAATCAGCACCCTGGGCAGCGGCAACATGTCGCAGGCCGAGGCCGCCCGCACGCGCGGCACTATGGAAGAGGACGACCTCGACATCTACGCTATTATCCGCGCCGCCTGGCTGACGCGCGTCCAGCGCCTCGAAGAGTTCGCCGCCCGTTACCTCGCCTACCGGCTGGAAGCTCATATCGACTCCCCCGAGTTCTCGGAGCTGATTCAGGAGTCTGCTGCCCGCATTCAAGGTCGTCAGGAGACCGACTCCATTGAGCTGCTCGACGACATCCGGTTCTATCTCGGCGAGCGCTTCCGGCTCCGGTTCGACGACGCCGGCATCGACGAGATGATGGAGGAAGAAGCGCGGCAGCAATCCGTCGCACAAGCTCAGAATACCACCACGGAGACAGAGGGTGATGAAGAGAATGGTATCGTTGTAGACAAGGTTGTCGAGGGGATGGAGGCATTGGACCTCTCTAGCACCAGGAACGGAACTTCACACCCAACCCCAGCCATGGATGGAGACACAGATCAAGAACAACAACCCGTCATCCGTACGCTGGACGGTGAGGTCGTTGTGGACGAATTCGATCAGGATGCGCTCAACTATCAGATTCTCATGGACAAGCTTGATAGAATCTTGGAGGCTCTGGACCTTGATGCTTGAGTTGACAAGACCGTTTTGTTTCTCGCAATTCCTTCCGGGTATGCGGGATGATGATTGATGACTACTAAATTACATATTTACACTGGGACCTGCTACCTATATACATGAACAGCTCGGGGGAATCGCCTTTGCACAGTAAGGTAGGTCAAGTCTATACAAGGAGATAGATTGGTAGAAATCATACAACGATAGAAAGAAGCACTTCCTTTGGTATTGAACCGTGACCACTACAATCTCGAGGATAAATGCTACGGGACCCAGGAGCCCCAAAAACGTGAAATCTATACATGCCTAGAGTGAAGGCGTAGAAATCCGTTTACACCGTAATCCTTCTTCACCCAACCCACTCCATTAAGGCGTTTTGTTCCCTCAAAAAGAAGTAAGTACGTAGGAGCTTCACTACAGTTAGACGGCAATAGCTCGCTAACCTACAATACAATACATCGTCCATCACAAGAACCAGCCACAGCCACAACCACAACCACAACCACAACCACAACCACAACCACAACCACAACCACAACCACAACCACAGCCCATCCTCCATCCCGCGGCCAGGCAAAACACATGCAAAACCACACACAACCCATCCATGATAATTCCATCCCATCCCCGATCCCTCCCTCTCTCTCTCTTTCTCTGGCCCTACAAAACATAACTTATGACATACGACCCATGACACAGGACCACTCCCCATAGGGGATAGACGAAACCAACCGACCCAACCGTTCTCAAATCATAAGATCCCCCAACAACGGCGACAAGATTCCCTCCCCTGACCGTTGACCGCCCTCCCAGACAGACACCACAACATCCCATCCCATCCCAACCCTCAATAAGAATCCTTTGTCCAAAGCGAAATGGCAAGGTAAGCAAGCCCCAGGGATAAGGATCCCACAGCCACAGCCACCAAAAAAAAAAACAAAACAAAACAAAAAAGAAAAGAATAAGCCCTCCCCCCCAAAAAACATACAGTACAGTACAGTACAAGGTGCAAGGTACATCCCGCCTACCTCAGGCCACCTCCATTCTCCTGCTTAGCCGAATATTGACTTTCGATGTCTCCGACTTAAGGTTTGCGGGTACGGTCACGTCCGACTCGGATGGAAGGAAGAATACAAAAGCGTCTGACCACGGAGGGTGCTTACCGGGGCGGTGATGATGGCTGATGGCTAATGGGGGAGGGAGGGAGGGAGATGTGAGATGTGACTGTGGGTGACGGAGTTGCGTCCCGAGCCGCCGCCGAGGAGGCTGGGTGCTCTTTGTTTGGGACAGTGCTCTGTACGTGTAATAAGGAGTTGGAGTCAGAAGGTGGGCGGTTACAACGGTTTTGGGACTGCCCATCGGGTTCCATTGAGCTCATGGAGGGCAGGCAGGGTAGAGCGGTTTGCTCGGGAGGAGAAGAGGAGGGGAGCTGAGGTCAATGCCTGAGTTAACTTTGGGTTATGAGAGAAGAAGTGACAACTCACCACAAAGAGGGGGTCTCATCCCTAGTCCCTAGTGTATTGACTGCGCTTGATTCCGGCGTCAACTCTCTCCATTCCTCTTAGAGACTTCCGTTAAGTTACCAGACGTCCAGTTGCATACACCCTCTACGGCAGACAAAAAGTCATCTTTGAGATCTTCATGATATTGAATATTGATAATCTTTTGTTCACAAGGTGGTCATGTCACATCATTGGATACAAAGGAAATGAGACGACACAAGGAAAAACATAACACAACAAAATAAACTCATCAAAAACAAATAAGAAAAGAGAAACTAGAGTCAAGGGACTCCAGCTTCTGTTCACCATATTCGTTCCCTGCAACAACCTCTAGCTGTCACGGAACAACGACTATGGTGTGTTTCTCCCAAGCCCGTCATCCACAAGCGATGCCTGCTCCTTTCGCACGATAATAAACAAGAATGGTGTTGGGCGGGGTGATGAGGTCCAAAAAAAATCAATCAAATATACACAGGGTGAGAAAGAGAAGAAAAATATGTATGGAGACCTCTTTTTGGTGATACACCGTAGCTCCCCGCCCTCCTAAGCTTTTTGCACAAAAAACAGAGATTTTTGTTCGACGCAAAGAAGCAGAAAGAAGATAAAAAGGTATATATGAACACGCAAAGCAGAAGGGTATCATCAGAAGAAGCAATGCAGAGCAAAAGAAGTGTCGCTGGGAGTCATGGGTATTTGGGGGAAAATCTGGAGAGAAGAAAACAATTTCCTCTCTCGCGGCTTTTGTGCTTTTTCTTGGTTTGCCGGTGAATGGTATGTTTATACCATGGCGGTGGCAACGGGCCGGCCGGTATGACAGCCACGTTCGTGGCGCTTCATGTTGCTCCGCACGCTGAAGGCTTTACCACAACCCGCGTGGGTGCAGCGGAAGGGCTTCTCTCCGGTGTGGCTGTGGGAGTGGATGCGGAGACTGGAAGGTCTCGAGAAGGCCTTGTGGCACGTTCTGCAGATGTATCGGTCGTGGTTCTGCTGGTAGGGGGTCGTGCTGGAGGGAGGGAAGTAGTGGTGATGCTGCCAGGCCGGGGTGACAGGGGAGATCATCTGTTGGTGTGCGGCGGTTGGCAGAGGAGCAGTGGAGGGAGGCACGCTGCTGGACGGCTGGTAGGTGGACGATGAGGAGGTCGGTCTCTGGTAGTAGATGGCCGAGGAGGCCGAGGGCTCAATGGGAGAGGAGTAAGAAGCGACGCTCGGGGCGGGAGAGACGTAAGGCGCGGCGGAGACAGGAGCCACGGAGCCCTGGCTAGAGATGGAAGACCGATCCGATGGACTGGGGAGTCTCGCCGGCGCCTGGGTGTATGGCTCTGCGCGGGACACGGCGGCACCGTCACTGACGGCGGAGATCGACGAGGTGGGAGAGTGGCTGACGCTGTTGAACCCAGAACCAGGACGCAATGGAGGCGTAGGTGGCAGGCCGATTTGGGGGCCATTGGCCTTCATCGCATCCAAGGGTTGCGGGGGAAGGCGGGTGTCCAGCTCGCGCTGAACTGGAGGAGTAACTCTTGCACGCTCTGCATTGCGACGGTCAGCACTGACCGAGTTGATGGTCCAAAATGGGCCGATTTAAAAATTATGGGGAGGTTGCCATACTAGCTGCATGCATGGAGGCACCATCTGCGCCTTCGAGTAGGGTCGAGATAGAAGGGAGAGAGCATTTGGGGGGCATTTCCTCGACCGGCGGGGAAGGAGGGGCGCGGGAGTAAGAGACCGGCACGGAAGCGAAGTATGAGTCCGGTGCGCGCTTATACAAAGCCACGCGAGGCGCAGGGGGGCTGTAAGAGGCTCTTGACATCCTCATTGCGAGGGGATCTGGTCCCGGTTGAGTGATAAGGCTGGCGAGATCCATGATGGGCGACGGTGAGGATCGTTGTACTAGATAAGAGTAGTGGTGGTAGTGGTGGTGGTGGTAGTGGACAACTGTTGGTCTTGGTAAAGTTCAAGGCTGGAACGGGAAGGAGGAGAAAAGGTAAGTGGTTATTTCTCTTGAGGTTCAAGAAAAGGCGGCTACCCAGAGTTCATATATGAAGAAGCCTGGAGGGGAACTGATGGAACGGGGTATAAGAGATCCAATCTAAGAAACAATCCAGGCACGGTAGTCGAGACAGGGTGGGGGTGGATATGAGAACCAGGAGGAGGAACTGGTTTATAGACCCAGAGCGATGGTGGAGATGCAGGGTTGACAATCATGGAATTATTTTCGAGAAAAAAGAATTGATTTTGTTTTTTTTTTCTGGCTTTTTTTTTTATTTTCATTTTAATATTTTCTTTTTCGGGGAGGAAAGGATGGAGATGGGGGGAGGAGGAGGGGGAGATGGGGAGGTGGAGGGAAGTGGAGGGAAGTGGAGGGGGGATGTGGGAGGAAAGGTGGACTCCATCCTAGTCAAAAATGAAAAATAATACTAGGTGTTTTATTAAAAACTGCACATCAATCAAATGTTAATTATAGCGCTGGTAAACTCCGGCCGTAGCGTTAGACGACGAGTGGAACCACAAAGAGAGTTAGAAAGGAAGAGAGCGAGCGAGCGAGCGAGAGAGAAAGACAGTGTGTGCGTTGAAGATGGAGCCGAGAAACTGAAAAGAAGGAGGAAAGCGGGAGAGGCCGCCGCCGCGAACCTCCCCTATTTGGATTTATTCATTGAAAATAATGCAACTCAACTGAAAGGATAGAGAAACAAATAAAATAAAATAGCAAAAAAATTGTGCCTGGCCAGGGACAGAACACTCAGTCCTACACACATACACACACACACACACACACACACACACACACACACACAACATCATGTAACTACATAGACTACCGACACAAAGTATAATTTACTATAGGCTACATTCCTTATTTTCCCGCGCTTCGCTGCTGCTGCTGCTGCTGCTGCTGCCAATGCTGCTTACAACCACTTAACTGTAACAGTACGTACATGAATTTCCCCCCGAAAGCCCGCAGTGGCCACTGACTAACTACCTAGTACTCTAGCCACAAGGAAAATCCATCGTCGGTCATTCTCGATTCGCTTCGACAAGGGCTGATACCACCGTCTCAAAGCTTAATTAATGACCACTGACCCGGTACGGAGTACACGCGATGACTTGCGCTGGTGGTTCTCCGGTCCCTTCGTTTAATTATTTTGGCCGCGTCTGATTCGATAAGCGACGTAATAAATTCCGAGGGGAAAAATCGCCTTTCATTTATGATTGTCTTTGCTGGGACCGGTACCGTAACGCATGTCCCCTCCTCTCCCCTCATCCTCCTTCGCATACCGTACCGTAGCTACGCGACTAAAAAAGGATGATTTGCCATTAGCTTATCGTTTTGGGTAGGCTCGACGAGAGCTAAAAAAACGTGCGCCTCCTCCGCCTATCCACACCCGCACGATGGACAGCCGTGTGTACTGTACCCTGGGTCAAATTAGCGGGTTACCAAAGATCAGGAAAGACTAAAAAAGACCAGAACATTGGAAGACAGCGACAGCACTACTACTGTCGGAAGAAGCCTCTTCCATTGCTCGCTGAATCAGCGAGACATGGACCTGAGACCCATGACATCAATTGAAGCAAGATGAAAAAGGATTCAACGTCGGAGACATTTCTACCTGTTATTCTTCCGTCCAACTATAAGCTAGTGGAATTTCTGTATGAAAGTAGGAAACACCTCCGTTCGTCGACGGAGCGATATAGAGAGTCAAATAATAATACGGAGGAAATAAGAAAAAGGGAAAATAAATTGCCCAGCCAGCGCTCCTCTGAAAAGACCAAGCAGGCGTACGTAACTGCGTCGTACGGAGGCCGACAGATCGGCCGATGGAAAACCAACGGTACTTTCGGGGCTCGGCTACAGTAAGTCTGGCGCTAGTGCAGATCCACGGACACCTTTCCTTCTCCATCATGCGCCCGCCAGGAATCAATCTTCGATCATCATCCATCATGGGGAGAGTGGGAGAGTGAGAGAAGAGAAGAAAGGGAGGGGAGAGGGGGGGGGGACGAGCCGGCGCCCTCCTAACCCCCCTCCCCCATGGATCCCATGCCTATTACCCACCGGGTATTATCGCGGTAATGGCCAGATTCGACAGAAAGGGCCCCTCTTACCAGCCGATCGTTTGGAGGATTCATAATAATCATCATTATGATAAAAAATGAAAAAAGACCCAAGGAGACAAGAGAGAAAAGGGCTAGCCTCCGTCCAGGTTTTACCTGTCACAACGATCCCATGCCCCATAAACGGCTGATCGTTGCCGCACGATCACACACATCGCTTGAGAACCTGATCTCATCTTCCAAGACCAACTTCCCACCTTGAATTATGTACTATGTATCATCATCGCCTTCATCATCTTCATCGTCATTATTCGTCTGTAGATCGGTCGGTCCCTTTGTCTCTCGAAGGGGCCTGCGGTCGTAGATCAGTGGAGGAACATTTGCCGCCCGAGAAATGCCAACCCTTTCCAGATACACAAACCCATCAGTCAACCTTGAATACAGTCATGACTTCAACAGAGACGAGATATTGCTAGCTGCTGTAGTCGAAATCACCAGCCAGTTCGGGGGACACAGTGTGTCCTGGGTCCCATGCCAACCCTGGTTGATCTCGAGTTCGATCCGTTCTCTCTAGCTTCTAGCGGGAAACTGGTCCATTCCCCAGGAAAGATATCATTTCATCAGTGCAAAACTACGGAGTACGAGACCGACCTTCATTCAACCCTTCATAAAAAAAGGGGGGGGGGGTTTGGGAGAACCTGCCACCACCCCAAAATAGGCGCATCTGCGCCGAAAGCAGGGCTGTAGATCGGAGGATGGATCTCAAGATGGGCAGAGTGAGAGAATTGACCAAGGTGCTGAATCGACACAATTCTAATAGGGTAATGAGTCCGTGATTTGCGTCCATCCACAAACCAAGCCCTTGGGGCCGGATGACGGAGTTGCGGCACGATGCGCAGATGGCAGGTCTTGGTTTGGGAGCGCTCCCCTAAGCCACAAACAGTTAGGCCAGGCTGCCTACAAGGGAATCTTGGGAAAATTTGGACGAATAATCGCCTAATGCCGGTCTGCCACTCCTTTCCTTTCTGCGCCTGCTTTGGGGGCCAATTGGCCAAGGGATCATCCTAGTATGAGAGAGGCCTCCCGGAGATTATCGTGGCGTTGACAGCCAACGAGAGACATCAAGCAAACCTTAAATACAGATGGAGCAAGAATTGGCGAAAGACCTGAAAGCCTCACTGGTACGGAGTACTCAGAAACCTGACCCAGGAGGTGGCTGACTAACTAAGCGTTAGGGTTAATTGTTCGTCCGTGTGATGGATGGACTTTGTTTGCTTATTTGCGACCGGTATATCGCTTGAATTTTGGGCACTGGGTGGCCTGTGCAGAGAAGTAAGTCAAATTGACCTACCAACTGCAAGGCGAGGAACAGGCGGAATGCATGGATAGCTTATGCATAATGGGAGTGCATGTAATCCGTCCATGACTAAGACGTCTCTTCCTGTGGGCTTGATAGAAGTAACCTTGAAGACACAGACCAAAGCCCCTCCGTGATTGATCACCTCTGACTCGACTATACAAGTATTTTGCGTCTGATCAATGACGTCGACAACGAAACATGTCTAGTGCCCAGTTCTTCTAGCCGTACACCGTACACTGAATGTATGTAGGGAGTATCCGCCTCAAACTTTTTTTGTTTCGCATGCGCGGCTAGTGTATGCTGTCCATATCCAGGCCCGACCCGATTGTAACTGCCGATGAGGGGGGAATTCGCTGTCAATCGCCTTTGGGATTAGGATCGACCGCGGTGGGATTTACTGGGTCGAACTCGTCGTCGGCAGTACGAGTTCGAGCCAGAAGGCGACCGACAGCTGATGTAAACGCATAAACGCAGCTTTTCCGCGGTCAGAAGAGAAAGGACCAAGCCCGAATAAGAATAGACAAGAACTGGCTTCGGGAGATCCCTTGGTTGATGACTGGGTTGCTTTAGTGGTCGGTACCTGCCTGTGCACGAGACAAAATACCTCGGCCGGCCATGGAATGCGATTCCGGAAAGGGTTACAGAGACGAGGTGGACACCACAAACTACCCGATGATCATCAGTGCAGCAGCAGCAGCAGCGGCAGCGGTGCTGTAGCTGTAGTACACTAGGAGAGTTGCCCTTTTGGCTTTTTTTTTGGGAGATCAGTCTGTCAGACGAATTGTCTCATGCTTGAGCATCTGACCTTTTGAAGTTTGTTCTTTTCAACCCCTGGTTCATACACGCAGATTCAGGCAAGCATGCGTGGCACGCCTTGTCTCCAAAGGGTTGCAGTGATGCAGTGATGGGTCGGAAGAAGGAAGGAAGATCATCAGATAGTGGCGGGTCACACCGCCCCAGCCGATTACTGCATACGTACCTGAACGCGGCGGTCTCTGAGGGGCGAAGACCACACACAGCCTCAGGCCTTGTCTGTTGTTTGTCTGGCGTCTGGCGATCGAATGAGGTAATGATCCCGTCCGGGTAACTCATTGCCAAGCTCCTTGTTGGAAACAACCTGCATCACAATGGCACAGTCCATTCCATCCAAAGCAGGGGGATCCTCGACAAGTGATACTCAGTAGAACATGCCAACCATGCTAATCCATGCTAATCCATGCCAACCGTCGGCGACGCCGAATTACATCATCATTAATCAACCAATAAACCCCCAGGTGTCAGAGATGAACAGGTTCCTCGACAAGGCACATAGCGATGCTGCAAGATTACTGAGTACTCTCAAGGATGATCGTCTCTAATAGACGAACATATCCGGATCTATTCTCTATACGGACACCACGCTGCCGAGCTCGTGTGGTGATGTTGGTGATGTTGGTAGTGGTGGTGGTGGT
>NW_020291516.1:224644-263671 GCF_003184765.1 Aspergillus aculeatinus CBS 121060
CGTTTGGTGTTGATCATTTCTCGGTCCGTGCTTTCTTTTGCGTTTCTTTTCTTGACCACCTATCACATGAGTGCTTGCCACCACCTCGATTCTCAGGGACAAACATGCCCCCCCAAAAAAACCAGACAACGCATGCATGTCTATTTATACACTTGTTTGCTTTGAGTTGTACGAGTACGCTTTTTTGTCTTTTTGGTGGTGTCGGCAACAGGCAACATCCACCATATGGTTTTTTTTTTCCATGTACATACATACCATCATATTCGGCCATACCACCGACCCTTACATCTTACATAGCTTTGCATGATGCCTTGTGTGTATGACATACCCCCTTCCCGCTGTGCTCCTTTCATTCCGCACGGCCCGGTCCCGTTTCGGGGGTTGTACTTGTTAATTATAGATCGATTCGAGAACTTCGTCCACATACTTCACAATGAATCGGCTTGGGTTGAGCATTGGGGTATCGTCACTAGGTACGATAGCATGGCTTTTATCTGACGAGGGCAGAATTCATCAACCCAATCCGACCTAAACCGTCAATTCCACCCGATCACCACAGCCGGGGGTTGCCTAGTATGTACAGTACAGCACTCCACTCCCGCTTCCTCCGTCCGAAAGCAAAACAAAAAGATATACAGCTAGGCCCAGAACACCGACTCACTTCCCCACAGGACTGACTGGATATCCAAATCCCAAACCCACCCAGCTCTGTAAGTCTGTCTAGGTACACGTGTGTACCTCACATGTACTCCGTACATGTACAGGACATGTACATCAAGCACAGCATCGGGACCCCCCCCCCCCCCCCCCCCCCCCCCCCCCCCCCCCCATCCACTGGCCCTGCTGGCCCTGCTGGCCCCGGTCTGGCTGTATTGAAGACACGCCTAATATATTGACTGACCTGATGCATGGAAGTACTGTTCTTCCCACCAACACACATATGTACTGTCCATACATGCGCCTATGGATCGCAATTCAGTCCAGCCTGGACTGGATGCCAACTTACCTACCTACCCTCTTCGGGGGTGGTCTTTAGTATTGGTTGGAGGTCCAGGTAGAGGTAGAGGTAGTCCAGGATACCGGGGTGAGATCTGGCTGTCGTGGGTGTGGTATAGTATACCCTGCGACACTCCCCTCCCCCTCCGCTTTTTCAAGGACCTGGGTTTCGATATGTGGATGTGGACTGTACTCCAGACTCCTGTCCAGCGGTGCGGTGGTGGTGCTACTTGACCCACCGCGTTGTAATGCCGACGCAACGGTTGACCCGGGAAGGTTTCTGTATACTACTAGTATGCTACCCTTTCCCTAGCCCTTTCCCCATACCCGTACTTCTAAATACCCCATGCTTTTTTGAAGGGGTCAACAAGACTCCCACAAAGGTCCACTACACTACACTACCGCATCATACTTGCGTATGCGTAAGAGTAAGAAACAACTCGGATTCTCGTGTATCTTCTATCCCACCGCTACCGCTCAGCTACAACATTAAAGCCAGGTCCTCCAGACCTGGAACATCAAGGCACAGAAAAGTCCAGCGCCCCAAGAAATACTCATGCTCGTACTCGTACTCATGCCGGATGTTTCCAGGCTCCGCTATCATACCACCATCCCACACGTATGCGCCATTAGTATTTGAGGATTGAACAGCAGAAGAAATGTTTCCGGAACATAGGAGCCAAGGTAAGTCAGATTGTTGGGCAGGAAGCAAAGGAATTGGGAAGGGGGTATTAGTTGACTAGTGCAGGTATGGTGCATCAGGGGGCTGGGTTGGGAAGTGGGGGGTCGGGAGGTGGTTGTCAGGGAGGTGGTTGTCAGGGAGGGTCTGATATATGTATGTATCTGCTCATTTGTCCGGTTGGTCGTGGGTGTTGATGTTCTGTTGGGTATGTTTTTGACTGGGTTTGGTTTTTGGTTTGCGCTGGTGGGTTGGCGGAACCTTTGGCCCTGGCCCCCGGGTCTTGGGCTTGGGCTTGGGCTTGGGCTTGGGCTTGGGCTTGCTTGGATCGTGATTCCGCTGAAAGTATATCGCATCGCATCGCATCCATCGATGACCTTCCCCATCTCCACCTCTCTTTCTGATTCGCATCTCCTGGGCGCTTTGCCCCCGCGAGTCGAAGAAATCCAGCCCTCGACTCTAAAGTAACCACCGGTTTGTCGCTTGATCGTTCCGATCCTTGTCCCTCCACCTCGCGCGCCTCACACTTCATCCTTGCACCGAGATCTAACCAGTTTTGAATGGAAAAGAATAAGAATCAGTTCTGGCCGTATTTGCAGGACCGAGATCTATGCATGTCATTCTGATGACCGTTTCTATAGCGTCACACTCTCCAGATCGCGCACCATGACGGACATCTGCGCCCGCTTGGCTGCCTCCGCGACGAGGCTGAAGTCGCGCAGGAACGGGGCGGTGGCGGTCGGGCCGCCGGAGCCGGTGATCTGGTGCGGGTAGTTGTCGGTGTGGTTTGAGGGGTCTAGGTGGTGTTGTTGGTGGTGGTGGTGGTGGTGGGTTTGGTGCGGTTCGGTGGGACGTTGAGAGGGGTTGGTGCTGGTGCTGTTGGTGCTGGTGCTGGTGACGGCCATGGCGGCCGCGGCGGCTAGGTTGAGGGGGTTGGGGGGTTGCGGGACGGAGCTGGCCGGAGAGGTGGTGGTGAGGTTTTGGGGGTGGGCTTGGGAGGCGTTGAGGGTTGCCATTATTCTTATCGATACTTGTGGTGTAGTGGTTGGGCTGGATGAGGTGATGATGTAGGTGGTGATGGTGGTGGTGGTGGTGGTGGTGGTGGTGGTGGTGGTGGTGGTGGTTGTGGGTAAAGGTGTAGGTGAAGTGCAGGTGTAGATGTCAGATGGCGGTTGATATAAGCTGAGATGGAGATGAAGATAAGGTAAGTGAAAGACGGCTAAAGGCTGACGACTATCTAACAGGTAACAAAGAGGATTGTGTACTGTATTCCGTACACTACAGGGCTGCTTTCACCCTATCTCTGCAAAGTGCGTGGACTGATCCGGTGGAGTCCAGTCGAGATTTTAACTGCCTCTCAGCCTTGAAAAAGGAGGGAGGGGATGGCGTGATGAGAAGCAGCGGAAGCAGCAGTGATGCAGTTAAGTAGAAAGAATAGACTGAGCCAGAGAGAAAAAAAAAGTCCCAGTCCCAGCAACACGTGGGGCGGTTGACCGGATGGACCGCGGTATGACGTCCGGCAAATCTCCAACGAGAAAGTCAACGATAAGAAAGAACTTCAACGACTGGGTGATGATGATGAAACCGTCCCAAACCCAAGCCTAACCCCAGAATCCCGAAGTCAACTCTCCAGCTTTTATGCGGTGGAAGTCCAGTCCAGTACTTGGTAGATTATCCATGCACCCCGGGTAAAGAAGGCATACGTACTTTTGACGCAAGGTACTGTTACATACCTCGTCCACTGCAAGGCCAATCTTCTCCTTGAGCAATCAATGATCATTGATGATCGATTGAAAGGAGTCCAAGGCCTGAATAGACTGAACTTAAGTAGCAGGACTAAACCAGTTCCAGCAAGTCCTTGAAGATCGCCAAGATTGCCTTATTGGAACAATCACAGTTGGAGCCAAAAGAGCCAAAAGAGCCCAAAAGAGCCCAAAAGGGAAATCCCGTGTCCGACTTTTACCCGGTCCGCATCTCCACGCGGGGTTCAGTTTTTCCTTTTGGAATTTGCTGCGCAATCCACCACTGCACTGCAAGCACCGTGACTGTCTGGATTCAAATGCCTCGGTTCAGGTCACATGGTGTCATGTGATCCTGGAGGATCAAGCTAAACCCAGAAAGGACATCCCCACTATGGACGAGCTCCACTCGACACTATCGCGATAGCGAGAAATTATCAGCGCAGGGCGCCTGCATCCGAATCGGTCGCCCGCAATGCCCCTCGCATCCTGGACCACCACCTGACCCAGCGAGCGACCGAAACCATGGCGGACGAGGACAATTTCGACACCGGGGACATGTTCCAGGATCCGGAGGGGTTCTACGAGCCCGAACCGGAGCCCACCTTTGCGGAGCATCACATGCTGTCTGGACAGACGGTGCGCGTCCGCCTGGTGGGCAGCCATCCGCTCTACGTATATCCCCCCAATTCTGTTCAACTTCTTTCGCCAAACTCACCTTTTCTCCTTCTGATAGGGCAACCTCCTCTGGAACGCCGGCCGCACCAGCTCCCACTACCTCGAAGAACACGCCGACCGACTCGTCAAGGGGAAGGACGTGCTGGAGATCGGCGCCGCGGCGGGCGTCCCCAGCATCGTCAGCGCCATCCTGGGCGCCCGCACCGCCGTGATGACCGACTACCCGGACGTCGACCTGGTCGAGAACATGCGCCACAACGCGGGGCTGTCGGCCGCGCTCGTCGGCCGCGACTCCGCGCTGCATGTGGACGGGTACAAATGGGGCACCTCCGTCGCGCCGCTCCTCGCCTATCTCCCGGAAGCCGCCCGGAGCCAGGGCTTTGATCTGCTGATCATGGCCGACGTGGTATACAGCCACCGCGAGCACCCGAACCTGATCCAGACGATGCGCGCGGCGCTCAAGCGCAGCCCGGAGGCCGTCGCCCTCGTCATCTTCACCCCGTAC
Organism: Aspergillus aculeatinus CBS 121060; assembly: GCF_003184765.1. NCBI lineage: Eukaryota > Fungi > Ascomycota > Eurotiomycetes > Eurotiales > Aspergillaceae > Aspergillus > Aspergillus aculeatinus. Next base: position 229,242 of record NW_020291516.1, read on the forward strand.
CAGCCGTGGTTGCTGCCCAAGACGGAGAAGTTCTTCCCGCTGGCCGAGGAGAGTGGGTTCCACGTCACCAAGATCTTCGAGAAGGTGATGGACGATGTGTTGTTCGAGAATGATCCGGGAGTGAGTATTCTTGTCGTGCTTTGTTGGGGGGGAATCAGTGCTAATCTTGGGCTTAGGATGAGCGGCTACGGAGGACAGTGTTTGGATATGAGATCCGGTGGACGGAGGAGGAGTTGAAATAGACGGCCGGGGACTGGACGAGACATGAATTGGGTTGCATGGCTGGTGTTGCGCGGGGGCACATGGTACAGTACATACAAAAGTGATTGTTTGCTTGGATAGACGGGCGTTTCCCCCCCTTATATCAATCTACTACATTATACATTTTGCCATTGCCTCGAAACACTTTGTAAACAAGTATACAATCTCAATCAATCGCAGTGTAGTTGAAACCGACCAGAAACGGAGCAGCTCTGTACCGCAAAGCAAAGTCACATGTAACCCCACCCACCGCCCGCCCGCAGCGGCGGCGGCGGCCCCGCGCAAAAAAATCCCCAACTTGCATCATCACACATACCAACCATCCGACAATTCTAGACATTGATCCCACCCAGCGCAAGCCCACCATGCCAGTAAGTCCAACACCCATACCCCCTCTTCAACCCAACCGACCTTACGATGAAACGTACGGAATACTGACCTCTCCCGGAAAAAAAAAGCTCATAGTGCTAACCGGCTACCCCTGCTCGGGGCTGACCTACCGGGCGAACCAACTCGCGGCGCAACTCGAAGCGACGCAGGACGAGCTCTACGCGTCCGGGGTGTTCCCGGACTCCAAGCCCCGGTTCAAGGTCCATGTGGTGCCGACGCACGATCCGTCGCACCCGCGCACGGTCTACGACCAGGCGCGCACGGAGAAGGAGTCGCGCGGGGTGGCGTACGCGCGGGCCAAGCGGGCGCTGGGCAAGGACAGTTTCGTGATCCTGGACGGGATGAACTACATCAAGGGATATCGGTATCAGCTGTGGTGTGAGGCGAAGGCGCTGAAGACGAGCAGTTGTGTGGTGTGTATCCTTGCCCTCCAAGAGGCTGGGTGAGAGGGGAGAGTGATTGCTAATTGAGAAACGGGGCATAGGTCCACGTGGGCACGCCGATCGAGCAGTGCGTGAAGAACAACGAGGCGAGGATCCAGCGCAAGGCCGCGGAGGGTGTACCTACCTCCTCCCCGGAGGAGGAGGAGGAGGCCACCACCACCACCGATGCACCAACAACCGACAAAGAAGACCCCTACCCGACGGACCTCCTCAACAACCTGATCTTCCGCTACGAAGAACCCAGCATCCACAGCCGATGGGACAAGCCGCTCTTCACGGTGCCATGGTCGGACGCCTCGCCTCCCATCGCCGAGATCTGGACCGCCCTGACGGGCCTCCCGCACCCCTCCACCGCATCGCCCGAAGACCAACAACAACAACAACAACACCCCCGGACATCCCTCCTAGACCTAACCACCACCTCCCTCACCAACACCCACCTCACCAATCCCGAAACCGCCAGCATCGCCCCCTCAACCTACACAACCACCACGGCCAACGGCGGCGGAAGAACCCCCCTGGGCCGCCCCCGCATCCGCCCGCACCAGGCCACCGCCCTCCCCGCCACCACCTCCTCCACCGCACTGTACAGCATCGAGAAAACCACCTCGAGCATCATCGCGGCCATCCGCGCGTTCACGCAGGCGCACCCCACCGCCGACGAGGCGCTCGCGGCCTCCGCTTCCGCTTCCCCCTCCTCCTCCTCCGGGAGAAGGGACGAAGGCATCACGATCCCGATCCCGGCGTCGGCGACGCCGCTGTTCGTGCCCGCGCACGTCGCCCGCGCCGGCGGGCCCACCGAGGAGCTGGCCGCCGCCGGCGGCGTGCTGGCGCTGCCGCGGCTGCAGCGGTGGCGGCGGCAGTGGATCACGCTGAATCGGGCGTATGTGGCCGGCCCGCATGCCAGTGCGCGCGGCGGCGGGCTGACGAGCGAGGAGATCCCCGATGCGTTTGTGCGGTTTTTGAACGCTGAGGTTGGGGGTGTCGATACTTAGTTTCTTTTGCAAGGGTGGTTCGTGCCTTTCGAAGGGTGGATGGGAGCATAGCGGTGTCTTTATGATGTTTGGGGGGGGATGGATGCATGAAGTGGTGGTGTTTCAGCCTTACGCGTTACGGTCAGATGGGAAAACAGACGAGTACAGCTTTCATCGTTGGATATTGTATATTGTATAGAGTGTATATACCCACCCAAAGGGGTGCTGAGAATAGAACAGAAGAAATCGCTCACACCAAACCCATATGCAATGCCAATGCCACCGCCCCCCGCCCCCCGCCCCCAAATCCATCGCATCGTCTCACATCACGAAAAGCAAATTGGTATCTACACTCAAACATTAGCAAACACATCCACACACACTCTCTCACCTGCCCTACTCCACCGGACAGGCAGGACCACTCACCAAGCGGATGACTACAGCTCAACTGCGGCTTCTGCGTATACTTGCCCTCCAGCTCGTTGCGGATGGAATTCAGCAGCTGCAGGTAACTCTGGTTGGGCCGCTGCTGGAGCGACTTGATGAAGGCCCAGCTCAGCGCGCCGCGCGCCTCGCCGTCCTGGAAGGTGTCGGCCCTATCGGTCGGCAAAAAGAATTAGCGTATTCGGCACCGTCTGGCGAAGCCATTTCCTTCCTTCCTGAGGAGAGGAGCAGGGACGTACGAAGTCTGCGTATCCTTGGACCCGGAGAACATGACCACGTCGGCCGGGGAGGTCTTGGTCTGCATGGTGCGCTGGCGGGCGGTGTCGCCGTTGGCCGCCTTCTTGAAGAAGCCGATGGCCGTCTGCGCGACGCTGCTCAGGTCGCCCTTGCCGTACGACTGGAAGGCGCTGAACAGGTCCATCGCCGCCTCCTTGGCCAGGTTGGGCTCCTTGAGGATCCCCTGCGTCGAGTAGACGTAGGGCAGGTCCAGCGCGGTGCCGGAGTGGCACGAGTCGAAGATCGCCGTGAGCCGCACGCCGGGTTGCAGGGGGCGGACCCTTTTTGTTTGTTTGGTTAGCTGTCGCGCTCTCTCTTTCTCGCTGTGTGTGTGTGTGTGTGTTTGTATGCAGGGTGAAGGGCCTCGCTTACATTATATCGTGCATGTCGTCGTCGACGATGTGGCCCGCGGTGCGGTAGTCGAGGGGGTAGATTACGTCGTCGTAGCCTTAACGCCGGTGTCATCAGGTTAATGCCGGGGGTTTATGTGTTTGGGTTTGCCTGGAAGACTCACCATCCTCTTCGTCACCATCCAGATCAGGCGTACGACCTCCGTGCCCTGATACAGATCCAGTCAGTTAGTCAGTTCTACGCGCACACACAGACATACGGCTATTCAGGGGGGCCACGCACCCGAAAAGTGAATGAACAGCGAATCGTTCGGCTGCGCATCCTTGACCAACCACTGCATGGCCCGCAGGATGTTGGCCTTGGTGGGCACGCTCATCGGGTTCTGCTGGTCGTCGGTCAGGATGACCATGTCCTCGCGCCGGTAGCCGTACTTCTCGTTCAGGAAGGTCGACATGTTGGTCACGTCGTTGATGCAGCCGCGCAGCGCGTTCGGCTGGCCGATGTAGTTGATGCCGATCAGCAGCGCCTTGCGCCGCCCCGTGCAGGTCGAGTACTGGAACCGGTAGTTGGAGGGGGCGCCCTTGCCGAACTGTTGGGCCTCCTGTGGCGGGCGCGGGGGGAGGGAGCCCCATGATTGAGAGTGGCCTGGTCGGAGGGGGGTGGCATTAGAGGGAGAATTGGGGGAAGGGTGTGACTTTTGGATGGACTCACTGTGGTAGGATCGGGTGTGGCCTGGGGATGAGGATTGCGGTGGCGGGGTCGGAGTGTGAGGGTGGCCGTAGGGGGATGGGGCCGGGGAGGGGTAGGGTGGATAACCACCGGAGGAGGAGTAGTGGTGAGACGGAGGCGGGCCGGACGGCGGAGGATACTGATGGCCGGGCGGAGGGCCGGGCGGAGGAGAGTACTGGTGTCCTGGCGGAGGGCCGGGAGGGGGTCCTGCAGGGGGATAGTATTGTGGACTAGGGGGATATCTAGAGCGGGATCGATTAGTCTGCGTGCGTGTCTTTATCTTCGTCACAGGTAAACCCACTGGTTATGGTGTGGAGGCGGCGGACCCCAGCTTCCCTGATGAGAAGGAGGAGGATAACCGCCGGACCATCCCTGCGAATATCCCGAGTTCTGGTAGTACATCAATTGCTTGGGAAAGGAGGCTGTGGGCAAAAGGGAGGGGCGAGCCGGTGTGTCGGTGTGCGAGCGGATAAGAATATCCGCGAGTGAACTACTACTGTTAAGCCGGAATGTGGGCGATTGTCTACCGCTATGCCCGGTGAATGGAGCCTAGACTGTCTGTCTAGTCTTGAGGTAGGTGGAGATTCGTGTATACGGGCCCGGGAACAGTCAAGAGGGGAAAGAAGATTGTAAGGAGAAGAAGCTGACACGGCGAGGGGAAAGATTTAGTATTTAAAGGGCGGCAGAGGCAAGATTGTCGCAGACTCACAGGGCTGGCTGATGCGGCTTCTTCCCCGCTCACCAGCACTCGGCATTGGCTGCCATTGGGAGAGACGGTGGGGCCGCACGAGGCGTAGGGCAGAGTTACAATACACGATGTTACAGCAGTATTACACGGCCAGGAGGGAGGTGCCTGCCCTGCCAACTGAGACAGAACTGAGGTGAGCACTGAAGAACAACAGCATCTATACAGACGGATTCATTTGAGTAGTATGAATGAAATAAGATACTATACTATACCTTTTACACTTACTCTACACTCCTTACCACTCACCACTCAAGCCATACCTATCGACCTCCCGGCACGGAACATCCGACCATACCGTGGACGCAGGATTACGTTGCCCAGCGGACTCAGCCATGGATCAGACAGGCAATCTTCCAGAAGACTCGCTGCAGCCCCTTTTAGGCACCGACCAATCGACTTGGCCAGAGGTTGGCCAGCGGTTCGGACTTGAGCGACTGACCCCGGGTAGGGCGATCAATGAAATCCTCTGCCACTGCCAGACTCGGGCCATGCGGGGAAGATTGAATCCGGATTCTAGTTTGGTCCTGCATCGTTACGCAATGTTGCCACGGCCAGCCTTCTTTCTGCCTTGGAACGTAGCGGTGCAGAGGATCTGATTGGTAGTTGGGTCAGGGATCTTATCTCGACTCATCAGATGATCGGGGACTACTGGGTAGGGAGTTATCCTCGATGTGATAGGTATAGCCCTCGCGGGGAATGACAAGATTGCAGACTGGTTGCATGGGGATTAGCAGTTACTTCTTGACTCTTAAGTTTTGCTTCTCCTACCAGCATTTGACCGTAGTTATTCTAGGGGTATTGTCTAGACTTGAGGTTTGCTAAGCTTTTTGGTCCACTGATTCAATGCTTACGCTTATGTCTAACTTGTCAAAGGCAGAAGACATCAACAAGGCAACAATCATACTGAACTTGGTCACCGACACGAAACATGTTCGCGACCAGTCAACCGGTGGATGAAAGGTTCAAACACAGAAGAACTTCATGAGTGAGCGACCGAAACATCTCACGCGTCAACGTCGCTTGCCAAATGCATGAGTTTGATCGCTGGACACCATGTGCTCATCTTGCCCAGATGGAGATGATAGAAGTAACATAGGATCAGTACGTCTAGGACACTGAACTGGCAAATTTGCACATCATCGGCAGCTCCTTGCTAGTGATGAACTTGCTGGGGCCAAGAACAGCATAAACTCACGAAGTCCAGTCTATTGTTGATGCGTATGAATGATCATTATAATCACACTGACAGGCTAGTGGTGATAGTCGCTCCTAGCTGTCCATGTCGTCCAATCGGTCATCTTATCATGATCTTATAATGCCATCTTCCCAGCATCCAGCATCCCCAAAACCTAACCACAACCATTCCTCCCTCACAAGGTAAAGATTATCATATGGCATCACCAGCACGACATCAACAACCAACAACCCCAAAACTTCACACCTTGCATGACCAACCTCAGCCTCACGCAAGGGGGGGAGGGTATCACTACCACCACCACCACCACCATCACACCTTTAAACCCTTCTCAACTCCCAACTCTCAACCCTCAACCCCCAGCCCACACCATCCCAATCTCCAACCAAAGTGTCAAAATGCCCCCCCTCAACATTGCCATCATCGGCAGCGGCATCGCGGGCCTCCTGGCGGCCCGCATCCTCCGCGAACAACACCAGGTAACCATCTACGAGCGCACCGCGTCGGCCAACGAAACGGGGGCGGCCATCAACATCGGGCCCAACGGGATCGCGATCCTGGAGAGTGTGGGGCTGGACCGGCGGCGGGCGCGGGCCATCCCCGTGGCGCGCACCATCGCCTACAACAAAGCCGGGGCGGTGACGGCCGACACGACGGTGGACTACCGCCGGGAGTTCGGCGCGGACTGGCTGTTCTTCCACCGGGCGGATCTGCGGGACGAGCTGCTGCGGTTGGCGACGGCGCCGTCGGAGGAGGTGGGGGTGATGGGCTGTCCGGCGAGGGTGCGGTGGGGGGTCGGGGTTGTCAGCTGTGGTGGTAGTAGTGGGCAGGGGGATATAAAGGTGGAGAATGGGGAGGTGGTGTTGAGTACCGGGGAGGTGGTGAGGGCGGATTTGGTTGTGGGTTTGTAGTTCCAGTCCCCGTGATATTTCTCGGCCACCAGCACCAGTACCATATCCATCCATCCTGATAACTAACCTGGAAAACCAACAGCAGCCGACGGCATCAAATCCACCCTCCGCCCGCTCGTCCTCCCCGCCGTCCCCAACATCCACCCCATCCCCGCCGGCTCCTCCATCTTCCGGTTCACCCTCACGCGCGCCCAGGCCCACGACGCCCTGGGCTATCTACCGGCAGCCCTCGACCGCACGCAGCCGGGCTGCATCACCACCGTCTTCGCCTTCGACGCCACCGAGCGCCGCGTCGTGATCTACCCGTGCCGCGACTTCGAGGTCCTGAACTTCGCCGTCATCGTGCCGGACGCGATGCTGTGGCGGTCCACGGCCGCGAAGATTGCCCCGGAGGGCCCCCCGGAGGGGGGCAACTGGTCGGCGGAGGCCGACAAGGCGGAGCTGGTCGAGCATTTCCGCGACTTCCCCGACTGGGTGGGGGATTATCTACGGTGAGTGTTCTTCCGAAATAAGCTTGCCGTACTCTACTACACTCTCATCACGATGGAACTCGGGGGTTAACATGCAACAGCGCAGCTCCCACCCCCGGCCTCCGCGTCTGGCGCCTCCACCACACCCCGCCACTCCCCAGCTATATCGCCGGCCGCACGGTGCTGATCGGCGACGCCGCCCACGCGATGACCCCGCACCAGGGCCAGGGCGGCACCCAGGCGATCGAGGACGCGGAGGCGTTCCGTCTGTTCCTGGGCGAGCATGTCACGGCCGAGGCTGTGCCGGCGCTGCTGCGCGACCTGGATCGGGTGCGGCGGCCGCGCGCGTCGCGCATCCAGGTGAACAATGTGCAGGCGCGCGGGCGCACGTCCGCGCAGGAGGTGCATCGGTTTCGGAGGTTCAATTGGACGTATCCGGGGGTTTTGGCGGAGGTGCGGCGGTTGAATGCGGAGGGGGGTGCAGTGGATTGTGGGTATAGTTCTGGTGGTGGTGGTGCTGCTGCTCAAGGCCAAATGGATCATGAAGAGGAGCGGGAGTGGAAGTTGTGAATCTTGTTGCTTGTGCGCATAGATTTGTGGTTACACATTCTTAGTAGGTAAAAGCTCCTGTCTCACCTCATCCCCTCAGCATCCACCTATAACTCATTCTACCATTCAAGTTCAAGTATATCCCCCCGGTCATAGCGCATGAGCTCGCACCACCTACCCCATTCAGACAACTAGCTAACCTGACCACCTCGGAAGAGCCTCACCCACCCCGAAGTGATTAGAAGGGTTAGGTTGATTAGAAATGATTAGAATAGAGTCTCACCCCAATGCCATGACTCACGCCATCCAACCCCCCCCCCCCATCACAAGAACACTCCCCTCCCCTCCCCTTCCTCAAACCTCAACACCGAGCACCACCAAAGCCCCATCACAACCTCCAATTCCCACATGAGGCCCCGTATTCGTACCCCCACTGTCTCAGAACCGAGAACCGAGAACCAAGAACTCAGACCCAAGAACCAGAAACTTAATCCGAGCTCCCCGAACCCATGACCAAGACCACATCCCCAACCCTCACCCGAGCATCCCTTACCCAGGTCAGATCAGGTCAGATCAAGTCAGATCAAGCCAGTCAGAAAAACAAGATACGAAGAAGCACAGACACTCGCTCCACTGCACGTACTCCACTCCCTAACCTGCCATACCCGACGCAACCTATCAGCTACCCAGCAGCCCCAGCAGCCCCAGCCAAACAAGCTAGACTCGTCGACGAGCGGGAGCTAGAGCCCTACTACGTCAGATGTAGATTACACACAACTACGACCCCGTATATACGGACGGGCGTGGGCTTGGACTCGGGTCGGGATGGGTAAGGTTACCCACAGGGTAGTTAGGGAAGGTACCGTATGGACCGGAGGGGAGGGGATCCACTCGCCGTATTTGGCAAGCTGTACGCTGTTCAAGGTTAGTAGGTAAGCTGTACCGTAAGCCCAGCTGCTCGCGGTCAGTCTGGGGGAGGGGTGCTAGTTGGTCTCTGCATTTACACGGCACTGGCACTACTCGGAGTATATCCCCCATAACCCCAATCCGAAGGATGTTGAATCCATTCCGAGAATAAACGTGAACGTGAACCGAGAGCAGCGACAAGGCAAAGGATACGTAACCCCCCCCCCACCACTACCACCACTACCCTCACGCTCATGCCCAACCACAACAACTAACCAAACAAACTATATCGTAAACACCAACGAACCCTCATCCCGTGAAACTCTACATCAACCCAAGACCCATCGAACAGAGCCCGGAATCCACTCATGAATCTGAATGAATACACCCGCGTCAACGCGGCATGATGCCAATATATCGACTCAAAAGTATAGCCCAAACGGTATCGAGGGATATCACTACTTGTCCAAAGGGGGGGGGAGGGGGGGAGCTATACGGCACTATAGACGACAGACCATACACCTCAAAAACAAGAACGTGATCTTTTGTTGTAGGGTGTAGTGCTAGAGCCTCACCACAGATACTGCACTGCACTGCACCGCACTGCACAGTACAAGCCCAAGCCCAATCCAGCAGATCCTAAGAGCCTCACCACGCTTTACCGCAACCGCAACCGCAACCGCACCCGCACGCAACAGAACTTACACAACATCACCCCAAAAAATCGAGATCAGGATCCATCCCAGAGATCAGATCATACATTCAGGCCTGACGTCCTTACGTAGACCCGCGGCGCCGGGGATGCCCAGCATACCAAGATCGGTAATCAGAGCCGGGGGCATAAGCACACCAACTCCCACCACCACCCAGATAGGCATTTCTCGCGGATCCTTGATCCTACTGGCGGAATCTGGCATTCGTCACGCCACGGAGGTAAGACATCACCTGTTGTGGCTACTACCACTCCCAAACACAATGCGGTTGTGGGAGGGTTACCTACCGGTGAGGTGGGAGGACGTGACATGTAAGGATCTCGTAAGCTTACATCCGACTAACGCGTCAGGGCTGCCAAGGCTGACTGTAGTCTTACTACTGCTTATCCGATCGGAGGAGATCCCTTCTACATACCTTACCTAGTACTAAGGAGTAGCTATACCATGGAAGACGAGACACAAAACTCACGACCTCTAAATATATGCAGCTTCTTATTGACCAATTATATTATCACGGGTTTTATCATCTATAACTTGGTTGCGCTGCCAGCGTCACTGGCTGCAGCCATCCATCCGTCATGCGTTGCACAGCCACACGGCACGTTGAGGCAGTGCTCAGCCCCGGTCACCACTAGAGAGTAGACACAGACAGTAGGGCAGTGCCACTCCCCTATCCTAGCACGGCGGTTTGCCCAGCAAACCATACACCATCCGCCAGCCCACCCTGCCCTATCGCAACCAAAATCCCCTCCCCAGCCGCAGATACATCGCCCCCTCCTCCCGCACCGAGGGCACCGGTGACCCCCTTCCCCCTTTACCCATCCCCATCCCCGCCGCCGCCGTCCGCTTGGCTCCAAAACTCGTATGCCTAGTCGACTCCATCTGTGCAACATCGCCGACGCGGACGCGCTCCCCCTTGCCTGCGGGATGGGTCGGTTCAGCTGCCTCCTGCGGTGGCCGCTGCATCGCTCGCACACGCCCGTCCGTCATGTCCAATCGCTGCAGTCCAGGCAGCCGTAGCAGTGGGTCGAAGTTGACGAACAGAATGGCTTGGTCGCCATCGCTAGAGTCCGGCGCATCCACCGAGTACACCAGCGAGCGTTCGTCGGCGGCGGCGCGCACCTCGGACGAGGCGATGCGCTTCGTGGGTGAAAGCAGCTGTGTCAGCGCCGCCGGAGCGTGGTCGGGGGGCCACATGTGCACCCCCAACGATTCAAAGCGTTCTTCACTGTGGTCGATTGGCTGGCGGCTGGACGAGTCTTGGTCGTCCAGCTCCGGTGGGTACAGTAGTCCCGGTTCGACTTCTTCACCTGCAGAGTCAATGGGGGACTTGCGCTTGCGCGAGGTCAGACGGAGGCGGAGTTGGTCGGTGGGGATGCGACCCGAGGTGGTGGTGCTGTTGCTGCTGTTGCCGGGTTGGGGTCCAGCCGCATCAGTAACAAGATCTACAAATGTCGAACTCGAGAGATTGTAGGTACGGTATTTAGTGCGAGCCAGGATGAAGTCGCGTCGTTTGGCGAGGTCGGTTCCCGGGGGGTATTCCTGGTGGTAGTGGCGGCGGATGCGCTTTTGGGGCGGTTCGTAGCGGGGTTTGTTGGTCGAGTCCAGGGTTCGCGTCAGGGGCTCGTCGGGGAGCACGGCGGGCGGGGGTGGTGCGTTGCGGGTCCGACGGAGTAAGCCGGCGAAGCGCTCCTGCTTACTCTGCTCGATCTCAGCCGGCGATGGCAGCGACTGCATGTAGTACGTGCGAATGTTCTCGCTGCCGCTGTTGATCCACTCACGGCGACACTCGAGGATCATCAGCTGCTTCGTGGCCTCATCGACCCGGAGGGACAGATCCGACCAGGTGTCGTTCACCGGGCCCTCGCGGTGCTGCCGCCGCCACTTGAAGTTGATCGTGCTCCGCTTGGGTTCCTCCGTGGGCGACATGCACAGCCACACATAGTAGGAGGTCCAGTCGATCTCCTCCGCTTCGTGGCCGATCATCGTCGACACTGCATAGAGGTGGTCATCGTAGACGCCAAAACATACGTTCTGGGAGATATCGTGTCCGGAGAAGTTGTCGAGGATCAGAGGCGCCCGGGTGGTGTTGCGACCCGTCTGCAGATCCGCGCATTCGACCACCCATTGCAGATGGCCGTCGGCGCTCAGCATGCTGTGTGTTCCCCAGTAGATGTACCGAGTGTTGAGCCGGACAAAAAGCCGTCGGGTGTCCGGCAACCGAGTGATGAACCGCAATCGCCCTGTCTTGTGGCATTCCAATTTGGGGCGCATGTCCACGGCTATCAACCAGGTCTCCTCCGTGTCTTCGCGTTCCACGGTGAATGCCAGATTCCAGTCGTGATACTGCATGAGCCGGATGTGAATCGTCTCTTCGTTCGGGTCACAGGACGGGATGATTCGCGACACGACACGGTGAAGGTTCAACACTTGCTCAGTGCAGCTGGCGCCGTGAACGTCCAGTACGCGGATCTCCTCTCTGTAAATGTAGGTCAGGGCACCCCCACCGTAGAGAAATGAGCTGCCATAGGCGAGGAGGGAAGCAGAGTATGGCTGCGCAGTCGCAAAGGCCTCGCGGATGTCGAACACCCGGCCCAGAGCTTTGCGGTACCCTTTTCTGGCGGCAATGGCTTCCTGGCCTTCGGTGGTATGACGCAATTCATTCTAGGGCAGTCAGTCATGCCCCTATCCGTGTAGATCAGAGAGAGGTACCTCGATGGCTTTGCGGGCAATGTTCTCGTCCTGGACGAGACGGTATAGGGTCCCGTTGACGCGGCCCAGCTGGACCAGGTCTTGGGACCCCAGTCTGGACGCGATCTGATAGAACACATCGTAGGGAATACAGTCCAGATTCTTGGAGGGTCTATGCGCGGTGTCCATCTCGGACTATCAACCATGCGCGGCGAAGGGAAGGGGAACGCAAGACGGTAGGAAAGCTGTAGGTCTAAACCGATACCATCAGGAAAGAGACAGTCAAGTGTCGCAGACACTGGTCTTTGGAAAAAGAATCAAGCGATAATAATCACAAGAGGAAGGATTGTTGACTACAAGGATGGAAGAAACAAATCAAGGCGGTCAGATGGAGATAAAGTATGGAGCCCTGAGTGGTGATCTGGTAACCCAGTTAGGAAGGCAGACGTCGAGGGGGCACCCGATGCCCAATTCAGCCAAACCACAACGGGTAATATGTTTGCAATGCGCTGCAGTGCCGCGCAGGCAATCAACCAAGCCTCAAGCCTTGAAGTATGCAGTGTTTTTCAGTGCAAGTGGACTGTGGCGAGCCTCATTCATTCAAGACACGATCGGTCGAATTTCGCTTAAAAGTTCAATTCCGAGCCAATCGCATGTCTCAGCTGAAGATCTGAGCAGTGGCAAGAAAGCAATCAAGAGCGAGACAAAAAGAAATAAAGGAAAAAAAAAATTTAATCCAGCTGAAGAATATCCACCCAGGCCATGACAATCAACGATCATGCAAAGGAAACGCCTGGGCCGAGTCAAGAGGGAGATCAGCCGTCATGGTGAGAACTTGTACTTTTTGGGTCCTGATGCGGCTCTGTGGCTGGTTTTCCGTCTCATTCCTGGGAGGGTGAAAATGAACCGGGGGCAGCAGCTCAGATCAGTAAGAGAGGGGGGGCGAAAAGTAAGGTAGGTGAGCTAGTGCGTGTAGTAGTGAGTGGGAATAATAATAATTGATTACTCCCTCTCTCTGCTTTCTCTCTCTTACAAGTTCTAGCAAGAGACCCGCCCGAGGGAACAAAAAAGGAAGACTAAAAAGTCACCGAGGGTCCGAGGGTCCGAGTGACAGCAGTAATCAACAAGGACCAGGACCACCAGGACCAGGACGTAGTCGCAGTCGCCGCAAGCAGCAAGCAGCAGCAACAATACCAACAACGACAGTAATAGCCGCAAAGCTCCACAAGTACGACCCACTCGAACAAAAATGCGACAACGAAGATCGACCGTCCCACTCAAAGCATACCTATCTAGAAGGGCGGTCAGATCAGGCATGATCTCTGTGTCCTGCTGTGTTATGACATCCCTCCAATATCGGGTTAACTCATCCACGGTATCTTAGGGTGATTGTCAGGGGGACAACCCTAGACAAGGCTGCGTCTGCGTTTCAGTGCCGTCAGCAGTACGACCTCTTGCTCTGCCCTCAACGATCGGCGCTAATAATAGTAGCGTCTCTTCCCATTCGCTCTCTTGCCCTCGTGAGACCTGTTGCGGCCGTCCAGGGACTCAAGTGGAAGAGGCTCAACGAACTAGCGACTCGGGACTAGGTACGGAGTAGGTAGGTAGCTAGCTAGCTACGTGTGCAATAGTCTAGTAATCATTGAACCGAAATCTTGGGAGCCTGGCAGCAGCAAGCCAAGCCAGTAACCCCGAGCCACTATCGACGGGATTACGCAAGGGAGGGCAATTGGATCAGGATTCAACAGCCGAAAGGAAACTCTAGACGAGAGGTTCCGGACTGTCGGACGGCCCAGTTGAGCCTCAATCTCCACTCCGTCAGTGGGGAAAGGGTGACTCCTCGCTCATTTCAGGTTGAACCGTTGAAGTGTACTCCGTAGTAGTGGAACCAAGTGGGATGGATGGAAACTGTCAAAGAAGGACAAAGGAAGGAAGCACGTGGCTCAACAGGAATGAGGCTCGTCACGCTCGCGGTCGTCGTGTTTGGTTGCCTCAGGCGGGAACAATGACCGTGATGATTGATGTCGATGAGGATAACAATGATGAGGCTGAATGACCATTCATCCCAATTACCCACAGATGAACAGGCAAATAAGGTCAAGCCGGGTACGTATGATCCACCTTTCTGACCAAGATGGTCGATGATCGGTAACTTAGGAATCATGAATAATGGCGCACGCATACTCCGACTGACGGACGGACAGCCTGATCGGATGACGACGGAATTGACCCCCTACCGCAGGTAAGCAGGGTCATCCCGCCCACCGCGCCCACGATGATCCTCGCTTCGGATCTCCAACCAGAGCCAGAGCCCAAAGCGTTTTCCAGACTCTCATCCAATGACAGCATCAACCCGGGATCAGATCCCTCAGGGAGTCAGGATACCCAGATGATAGGGGCAGGCATCAGCCCCGCTCGTAAAAGCGGCGCGACTGGTCTGAAACAGGTACCAGTTCCATGCTCGGAGCTGCAAAGTATATAAGGTGCACCGACGGGTTCTGCATCCTTCAGGGTAAGAAAGAACGAGGCGTAAGCACTTATCTTGGCCCCTCTCCTCCTCTGCTTTTCTTTTCTGCTCTTCCCACCCCAACCAAGCTCGTAGCTAGACCTAGAACTCGATTCGATTGCGTCAGTCAGCCTTGCTGGCGTCCACTCGTTCTGACCCGCGTAGCCCAATAGAATATCCGCCGGAGCACTTAAGCATCGGATTCTGGTATCCCTGCAATGCGGGGGTGGTGCTCGAAAGCCCACTCCCGGCCCCTCTGTCTGCGGCAGCTGGTCACGCTGCGGTCAGCCTGATTCTCAAAGGTGTAGCATGCAATCGCGCGCACATTGGTCCGTTCGGCCCCAGCACGCGAGGGTCGGAAGTCCGGAAGCCAAACATGCGGACTGGACCCTTGCATCGGACCTTTGCTCGTCATCTTTCCAAAAGGAGCCAGACAACCTAGGAAAGGCCTTCGAAATGCTGCATTGCATTTACCCCTCCACGTGTGTGGGCCAATCTGGCCAGCGGATGCCCGCGGAGAGGAGATTGATTTGCTATCTCGAATGTTGGGGTTCACCGCAATGCCGCTGTCCGAGAAGAACTGGTCTCAGTCCCGCTGGAACAATCCTGGCGGGCGACGACGGGTATGAGCGGTTGAGAACTGAACGAGTTCAACCTCACAGCTCACTATTGGCCATTGCTTTATGAGTTCCAGGAAAGAGCTCGAGATATCAACTGGGTCCCATAGCTCAGTTGGTTAGAGCGTAACGCTAATAACGTTAAAGTCGAGGGTTCGAGCCCCTCTGGGACCATTTATTTTTGCTTTGTGACTATTCTCCTCAGAGGCCATCCCTGCCTTTTTTGGTTCATCAAATCGGTCTCGTTCGTAGCCCCAAAACAAAGCTGTTTGAGAGGGGTGCAGGTTGGGATGAGTTTCTTCCGTCCCCAGCGAGCTCCGCGGGAAGAGTTGGCGTCCGTCGGTCGTGTTTCGGGATTGATCAGGTCTCGCTGTACTCAGAGCCCTGTCTTCTCATTTCATGGTGTGTGATTGGAAGTGCAGATACATTGACACTTCTAGGAAGTTTCAAACTGTCTGAGGGAGGCGCGAGGATAAACGTGGTTCTGAAATTAGCTAGTGTCTATATGAGCTATGGATGGAGTCCAAGTGCTTGTCAGCATTTTTCCAAGAAGGTCGCAAGGCAGAAATTGAAACAAAATGAAATGGGCGGTAGGGGACCAATGAGAGCTATGCACCACTACAGTGTAGAAAGTGAAAGGAGAGGACAAGGTGAAGGTTGAAGGTAGGTCTATCTCCGACATCAAAGGCGTTTCCAGATAACAATAGGATAAGTAGCACCATCCAGCATCGACACTATTTGGCTCAAAAATAGGGGAGGCAGGCAAGTAAGCTCACCACTGATACTGAGCACCAAATATGTCGCCGAAGCATTTATCCCCACGAACATCGGCGGAGGCCCTTTTGGCCATCTGTGGAGTGGTATGGTTGCTGGTCGTCCTTGGCGAATGTCTTGCACAGCCAGTCCTTCCAGTCCCAATCACACCATTTTACGAAATCGTTCTTCTTTGACACGCAGCCGCAAGACCAGCGGATAATAGGAGTGATGTAAATGGGGAGGAGGCGGTCCTCATGCGACCAGCGAGATTCGCGAGTGGCGCAACCGATATACGCTTGCCCAAAGTCAGTTATAGTGATGTACGGTCGACAGGTAGGGTCGTGGTTCCTGACTCCCTCGACCATGATGATACGCCTGCAAAGGCCCTTGTGCCGCACGCCGACGGCGTAGAATCTGGACTCGGCTCTGACGATCTGCTCCATGATGTGTTGCCGGGTCTCCACGGCGAGTCGGTCGAGACGAAGACGGTCCATGGGGAACCCCGACATGAACTCCACGAGGATCAGACGCACCTGACGAATGCCTCTATTGGGAACTGGCATGTCGAGCGAATAGGATCCGCAGAATTGGGGAATATAGTCACTCAGGCCATGCTGATGCAGGTGTTGGTAAACCGCCGTCTCCCGGGTATACTCCTCCTCGACGCAGCGGAACGGATCGACTTCAGATTTCCGGTGGTTGTAGTACAGTGGATCATAGAACTTGGCGACTACCAGCATGTTGGCGAGGTCACCCTTAATGATTTTAACCAGCACCACCTGCGAAGTCGACCCATCGCGGACCTGTAGCACCCTGAGGGTCCGGAGAGTGAGTTTCTGCGTGCCCATCTCACCAGAATCCGGACTGTTCTCAATGCACCGAGTCAGAATGTCCGTTGTTATTCGTCGCTCCTGCTCGGGTCCAGACAAACGGAGGTCGAAGGTCTGCCGGGGCTGAGGCGGAAAGTGCTCGCGGACGGTGAAGTAAGAGTCAATATTAGCATAGGGGATGTCGGGCTTGAGGATACCGTGGCGGGTGTTGTAATCCAGCGAAGAACCCGGATCCATTGTGAATGGGATATAGTGCCTGCAAAAGAATGTAAAGTCCGAGGGTGGGCAAGGAGAGAGGGAGTTGTCGAAGGGTGGTCCACCTGAGACATCAATGGCAGTTTCCTCTGTTCTGCTAGCAACTTCCTTATTGTGATTGGGATTGTTTTTCTTCGAACTTCGGTCGCCACGGGGGTCCTTACAAAATCACCTCTTGCTTTCGCATCTTCCGGTCAACGCTGGAAGCATGTCAAGCACTTTTTGATAAGTTAGAGTTTGTGTCTTATGCGAAGTGGTCCGCGAGGCTGGTCAGGAGTGGAGGAGGTTAACACGGCTGGACTCGAGACACGAAGGACTTCGATGTGGCCCGCTCTTGTTGGCCTGTGGTGACAATTTGAAGGTTATGCTTATTCTCTACCATTGCAAAGGTACTATTGATCTTGTTGCCTGTGAATCCTCAGAGCTCGACCAGGCACATGATGGTATACCTATTGTAAAGTCATCTCGCTTGCCTTCCGATATCGTCGTGGACGGGCACATCCCCAGCACACGCTTCTGTTTTGTTGCCAGGGAATTTGACTGCCACACTCTCATATACGTGGCAGAACCAAACAGTGACGGCATCATTGACATTCTTTTTGTGAAGAAGCCCTTAGAGGACAAGAACCCGACTATCAAGCATTTTCGGGGAGTTGGCCAGGCAATTCCACACACGAACGTCGGCCTGGCATTGGTGCCCAAATTCCTTCTGATCTTCTATATGGGTAGGGGTGGACAAATGGAGGTTTCGAGTCTGAGTCTTGAGTACCCTGTCATGAAGAGATCATCTCGAGAAATATTTCTAGATCTCTGCCCTCAAATCTGGAATATTCCCGAGGATGAGCAGCACAGCGACCAAGATTCAGATTGAACAGCTTGCCATTCAGCATTCAGGTCTTCCTATCCCCCTTGGTCAAATTAACACTGCATGTAAGTCAACGCAGGCTGGATATCAAAGCAATATTCAAACACCCACTCGACCCAGATACTCGCAAGTACACCCACAACCTTCGACAATCTTCCATCTACACAAACACAAACCGAAGCACAAGATCACAATCCATCCAAGCACCCACAATATCCGATATCCAAGCATACCCACCTCCTAAACCCACCCGCCCCAAACCCCCAACCCAAGCAACACCACAACCATCAAGCCCACTGACTCCCCCACGTGCTTCTTCAACCCAGCCCCACCACCACTGATCTTCGTCCCCGACGTGACCCCATCCTCGTCTTCCTTCACCTCCAGTTCCCGCACTCCCTCCTCTCCAGCCACCACCGACCCAGCCCCCTTCTCGTTCTCATCTTTGGCAATCTCCTCCTTGACATAGGAGATATAACGCTTCACCTCCGTCGGAAGCGCCCCGTACCACGCCGGCGTGGCGCCCTTGCTGAAGTCGCTGGCCAGCGCGCTGCGGCGCGAGGGGATGAGCAGTTCGGCGAGGGCGCTGGGCGGGATCTGGGTGATGATCGAGTGGGGAGGCGGGGCGATGGTTGCGAGGGAGCGTTTGAGGTTGAGATTCAGGTTGAGGTTGAGGTTGAGGTTGGGATTGGGGTCTGCGTTGGGGGTGGGGATGGTTTTGGAGGGTGCTCTATTTGAATCAGCGGTTCTGCATACAGATCATAGATGATATGGAAGTGGCAGAAGGGGGGCCGTACAGTGATGTCAACTCGGTTGGGGTGGGCTCGGGGGCGCAGAAGGCGGGTGCTGCGAGAAGCAGAATGGGGCTGAGATGGAACTTCATTGTAGTGCTGTGCACTCTGTAGGTGTGGATTTGGCTGGGTTGAGTAGAGGTGGTGCGTTGTGTTGACTCACGGGAGGGAAGTGTTGCTATATCTCCGATCGTCAGTGCTATTGGTATCGCACCGGAAACTGTAGCAGACTGATGGAGATTTAATGAGCCTGTTTGTCTTTTCCGAACTCATTGAATCATGGGTAAACCAAAAGTCTCGGAGCGTGTTTTGCCTGGTTAGACCCAGTTTTGAGCTTGTTGATCAGGGACTGAGATAGAGTTTCGGGTCGAGTTCTCTAGGAGATTATGGCGGCCATGTGCTCGAACCAATCCATGAGAATGTACAGTATAAATGCGAATGGTAACCGCAATTCGATCATCTTGAAACGGGTTCTACTTGTGGTGAACAGGAGTTCATGCCGGTTTCCAACTTTATCTTGGTGTGGAACAGGTCCGTTCCTACTACTTCATCTGTGGTGGCGTATCACTGGCATACGACTATGGGGCCAGACCGTGCATTAATGTCTGTATGACTTGAAGAAAACTCAGACTCTAGTCTTCCAGTCAAATCTATAATAACCTGGTCCAGGGCTACGCTATACTATGAGAAACCTGCCGAGAGCCAAAACGCGACCAATTCCTCTGCCCATAGAGGCACTTTTTGTACGAACCTCATCAAAACTTATATTGTATCGATATCGATTTCCCACAGCACTAGGAATCAAAGGCAGTACTCGACAAGCTCGAGTGAGCCAGAAGCCGGTCATCGGCTGCCATACCTTAATTTAATTAAACTTCGCCCTGGGCGTCGATCGCACTAGACCCGGATAAGCAATTCCTCAGAATCAATTCAACCTGAAACACCCACCAACGTCAAACCGAAGACTCAAAAACGGGCATTTCCCACCTTTTTACCAGTCATGTCTTCCTCCCCTAGTACAAGGGTCGCGGTCGGATCGCGAACTACCCCATTGAGCCATTCTCCGAAGGACGAAACACATTCACCGTCAGAATGACCCTGGTTGCAGCAGAGGTGCAATGGCTGGTTATCTTCAGATACGTACGAGGAAATGTAGTCCGTAGCACCGCACTTTCTGCTCTTTCTCTCACAACCACCCTGATTTCCGGTATGCCAGATGTCCTTGAGTGATCGGCCGGGTTGGTAGGTCCAGGGTGCGGGGGACCAAGCACAGAGCACTTGTCCCTGAGAAGGCCCATAGTACCAAAGTCTGGTTCGCATGCCCTCCGAATAGTCAATTCACATGGATACATGATATCCATCAGCCTCGGAATGCCCAGTGCACTGGAAGCTCCAACATGAAACACCGTTGTTTTGAAACCACCACCCCATTCATGGTATAAACTTTGCAACCATCACCCCTCAACCCAGGGACCACCCTCCTCTCAACCTTAGATCGTTTAGATCTATAAACCCTTTTACCCCTCTGTGCAAAGTAATCCATCCCTCCTTCTACACTCCCAAATATCCCATCACTTCCTCCTCGTATAAAACTCATAATCCACCTAAAATGCCCAAACAAACCACCACCACCCCCTCTGCCTCCCGCAATCACAACCACAACCACAACCCCAAACCCAGCCGCACCCGCACCCGCACCACGATGCCCCTAAAAACCTACCTCCTCGCCCTCCTCTTCACCCCCTTCGCCCTGGCAGCCACGACCACCACAGCAACCGAAGCACTAGCCTCAAACCCCATCGCCCCGCGCGCGCCCGCATCCAGCGGCCTCCTCTCCGAGCTCCCCACCATCTTCCAAGGCGCGACCGAGCTCCTCAGCCCGGAGACGGTCGACAAGCTCGAGACGATCGTCAGCGGCGGCGCGGTGCTGCTCGGCGGCGACACGCCGCAGAACCTGCAGCGGCTGCTGTCCGGGCCCAACATCGACAAGCTGCAGCGCCTCCTCGACAATGCGGACCGTCTGCTGACGCCGGGGTTCGTCAACGAGACGACGCAGCTGATTGATATGGCGAATCCGGTGAGTTTGTCCCCCACCCCTCCGAGCCCTGTCTCTAGCTGGGGTCAGGTTTTTGGGTAGGTGGGATAGGGCTGGGCTAACTTGGGCGTGATAGATGATTTCAGATGTGGGGAAGATTATGAATGCGTTGATCGGGAGTTCGTGATTTGGTTTTGCGGGGACAAAGGGGGGTGGGGGTGGTATAGGTAGCTGGTCTAACCATAGGATATAATGGGTATGAATTGTGTGGTATTGCTCGTGTTGTATTGGAGCATAGGCGTGGTTTTGGTCTCCGGGAATTGGGGGGATTGCGGAGGGATAGGCGAAGCAAGACCTGGTCTAGATGAGTCTGCTGAGTGAACGGGTTCTCATGGTGAATTACGTACGCTACTGCTAATTGAAGACGATAAGTTGGAGATAGTTCCCAAAGATGCCAACCATAATTCTCATAGATATAACTATATCCCAGTTAAAACTCCAAGCAAGCATGTTAATCCCTAAGACATCCGCACAGACTCAGGAACACCATTCATTCCTAGATAACTTCAAAATATTTAAGCCATAGAGCTCCTCCTCTTCCCTATCCTTAAGAAGAATACACAACCCGTTTCCCCTCCCTCCCGCCCCTCCACTCCCCCAAACAGACCCTCAAAGGATACCCCCGCACCCACCCCGGCAACGCAGGATACACCGCGCCCCCAAACCCCGCCATCACCCCGCGATACCACCCCCTCGACCCCGCCGACGACCTCAGCCCGTACGCCACCCGCACCCGCGGCGGGAGCAGCTCGATCGTCACCCCGCGGAACACGGGCTTCATCACCCCCGCCATCCACCGCGGAAATAGGTCCGCCACGAGGGGGCTCCGGTGCAGGACCTCCCGCGCCACCCGATGCGACTCCGCCGTCACCGCCAACCGCGCCATCTGCCCGTCCCAGTACCCCCAGAACTCCTGGCGGGTCGCGGGCCACAGCTCCCCGAGGGTGAGGGCCTGCAGCACCAGCGTGAACTCCGTGTAGGCGCGTTCAGCGGTGCGGTAGTCAATGGGGCCGTAGGTGCGTTGGTAGAGGTCTGTGGCTGTTGTGTAGAGGGTGGCCGTTAGCCAGAGGAGGGTTTGCGGGCGGGTTATTCTTGGGGATGGGGTTTTGAGGGTCAGGTATGAGATGCCACCCGTAGTGGGAGGGTGGAGTTGCGTGAGCAGGGTCGCTTTTTCGTGAGACGTGCCGAAGACGAGGAGGGCGATTTGCTGGAGGGTGGTTTGCAGGGTCTGGGTGAGGTTGTGGGCGAGGCTGCGGCTGTGGCTGGGTTTGTTTTCGGGGGTTGCGAAGACGGTGTTGATGCCTGGGTGGGCGGCTTGGAGGAGGAGGGCGGCGCCGGCGCCGGCGAAGAGGATCCCCTCGCAGAGGATTTGAGGGAGGATCTCGAGCTTGGCGAGGTTGTGTAGGTGGGTGGTTATGTTCGTGATGTCTGTTCTGGTTGTGGGGTTTGGGGCATTGGTGATGACGGTACCACTACTGCCGCTGCTGCTGCTGGCTGTTGAGGGAACAGCGAAGATGTGTTCAGAAATGCTTTTCTCGTTCATGTTGATGGTGGTTGCCGTGCTGGGCCTTCGGGGTGGAGGCGGACTCGGTGGGAGGGGAGTATCCTCCGGGAAGACGCGATACATGATTGATATGGAGATCGAGTGAGGGTTAACTAGCTTGGCGCGTTGGCAGTAGGACTAAGTGCGATATTGGGTACAGCCTGCACTGCAGTGTGGAGAGGTGAAACTGGTGTTTCATTGAAGAGAATTGATTAATTTCAAAAGCCGTTGTTAGAGCGATCGATTGCAGTTGCATCTTTGATGAACTCCCCCAAAGTTGCCACCCAGTAGATCCCCGTTTCGTCGCAAAAGTGAGCGTTGCCCTAATCCGTTCAGGGTGCCAAATATCGGGGCTGATCGTCTTTGCCCGCATGGGTACCAAGCCCCTCGATCCCCAACGGGTTCCACAGTATCTCCGGCTGATCGGCAGGGTCAGGGTCCATGCAATTGCACTGGGTGTAGCACCGGAACCATCTGTGCAACCTCCATATTTGGCTCTTCACGGTAATGATACTTAGTGCATGGGCTTAGCCATCTAGCAAGGAACCAGGTGAAGTGCTTTTCATCCACCAGCATCTTCCACCGACCGCCCTGGCCATGGCCACAAATCCTTCCAGTCTCGACTCCGATGATGCCAAATACGCCTTGGGCACTCATCGGGGGCCCTTGCCCTCAGAGGGTGTCGATAACGAGCACCTTGAAAAGACAAGGAGCATTTCGCTCGAACCGGGCAAGCGAACGCGGACGCAGAAACTGCGTCGCCATTGGGGAAGATTCTGGTGCTGTTATGTCTTTGGAAGCATTATCTTTCTCGCCATCTTTCTGCCTATCTTGTACGGAATTTCCCGATTATGTGCTTCGAAGATACGCACCAGCTGACTCTCTGGGCAACAGCTTCCTCGTCATCCTCCCTGCCATCGCGCAGCGAGTGGTGGACGGGTCCACGCTGGTGCTCGTCCACGCCGACGTGCTCCAACCACGCCCAGACTCGATGATGCTCCGGATCGACTCAGCCCTCGACCTTCCCCTCAAGATCCCCGTGCGCATCGACCCCATCACCATGGACCTCTTCAACCGCGACCGACCCGAGAACAATACCTGGGGTAAAGCCTACCTCCCGTCGGCCCGCATCTACGGCAACACCACCCTCGCGACTAACAGCACCCTCACCGCGTTGAATGTGACCGAGTGGACCGAGTACGTCCGCAGCGTGGTGTTTGAGTCCCACGCCCCTCTCTCAGTCAGGGGCTCAACGACCGCGTACATCGGCAAGTTGAAGTCCCACGTCACCATGAACAAGGACATCCACCAGACCAGTATGTGGCCCCTACGGCATGCGATGGGAAGTAACAAACTAACGGCCCATGATCGGGGTGATATAGCCCTCAACTCCTTCAAGGGCTTCTCCATCTCGGACCCGCAACTCCTCCTCCGCGCCCACGACGATGGAACAAACCTCCTCGCCAACGCAACCCTCCCCAACCCATCCGCCATGACTTTAGAGATTGTGCGTCCCCCCCCCCTCCTTTCCCCTGCCATCCTGAAACCCCCACCACAGCCAACTAACCCATACCCCCCTCACCGAGAGAGCAGGGAACAACAACCCTAAACCTCTACAGCAACACCCTCCTGGTGGGCAACGTCACCCTGGACAGCCTCACCCTCACGCCAGGCAACCACTCCACCCCGGTGCGCGGGGTCTTCGACCTGGGCAAGGTGATCACCAACCTGGGCCGGGTGCTCCGGGACCAGCGCGCGGCGATCAAGCGCGGATGCCTGGATCTGACGACCGTCGGCACGGACGTCACCTATGAGGGCGTGCAGGTGCCGTACTACACCGAGGTCATGCGGAACCTGACCATGAAAGCGCAGGTGCCGCTCGGGAAGCTGGTGGAGAATACCCTGCGCGGGGTGTTGGTGCGGAACGGAACGAATCTTCTGGCGGGCTTGAATTTGACGACTGTCCCGGCGTATGTGCGGAGTGAATGAGCTGGGTGGGGGGCAGACCTGGGAGGACGGTCGTAATGCTATTGGGGGCCTGCGTTTGGTGGGTGACAATTACTATTGATTCCGAGAAGTTGGATATATCAATTGGGTTGGTATCCCAGCTGGGCGGTGGATATATAATTCGTCCTGTACTTTACACTTTTGAACCCAGATACACAAGCGGGACTTGTGAGAGGGACTACTAGTACCTATATTCATTCAATGCGATTGATAGTGCTATATCTAGCTCTCCTGCCCAGCACATATTTTTTCTATAGTTACCAAAAGGGCTTCGATACCCACAGGGTTATCCTCGTTCCTACTGTCATCAGCTGCTTCATCTGTGCTGGAACATGTAACCATCTTTCCCAGCCCTTTCCATCAAACAGGCAAGATGGCCGAGTTGGTCCAAGGCGTCAGGTTAAGGTTACCTTAGCATACAGCTTCCAAAAAGCTTCCTGATCATCGTTTGATGGCGTGGGTTCGAATCCCACTCTTGTCATTACCTTTTTTGTTTTTGTTTATTCCGTGGTAGCCGGCGATAAGGAGAGGCTCCCTCGGGAGGGAGGGACTTCAACTACACAATGAACGTTCAGTACAGCTCGAGCTGTATTCCATGCAGGTAACGCCCGGCAGGGTAGCTGAGCATGTATGAACGACATCCCCCCTCATCGTCCGGTCGGCAGCTATGCCATGCATCATGCACTCTACCATTTCTGCAGTGCAGCAGTCACCAAAATCCAGGCACAGAGATGTGATGTTACACGTACAGTCGCTACTAGACCGTCAACCCTCCAGAAGTAGTCCGTCCACAAGACCCCCGAAAGTCCGTCATGAGAGCACCCAGACCTAAACCCGATGGTGACGATGCCCACCGAGTATGATTCAGGTCCAATGTCCACATACCTGGAGCCAAGCAACACCCCAGAGCATCCCCGTAGCAGAACGCATCCCGCCGTCCTCGAAAAGTTATACGCTCCTGGGTCAAGTCAAACCCACCATACCTCCTACTCCAGCCCTCTAGCCCCCTATTTCTTGAAATCAATCCCTCACCTCGTCTGAGAAAACAGCCCGAGCGTTCCCCGGGTCCCCTTCAATGCCGTAGGTAAAGCACGTTGGACATGACGGATCATACGTCAGCATCTTCACGAAAAGGCCGGATTGGATGGATCACCGTCGCCTTGAGATGATTAATCCCGCACTGAACCCGAATGTCGATTGGCCGCGGAGAAAAGAGGAGATAACGGGGTTGCGGACACAGACACGGGCCAGGGGGGTATTCAAGAGAAACCCCTACAAGCGTAAGCGTATGTATCCCGGTCAGGGGCCCTGGGGAACCATGCCGGGGCTGGAAGGCGTCGTTAACCGTTCACCTTAAACACCAGAGTCCGACTCATCAAGATGTTGCGGAATGTCGGTTGCGGCGCACTAGTCCGCAGGCTCTGCTGACTACACGGCTCTACTATTTATAACATGGATCTGTCAATACGAGCGAGTGCCACTTCCCTGAAAGCTGAGAATTGGCCAATTTGTAGAAACTGATAGCAAGGTTGATCCTCAGATCGTGACATTCAAAAAGTATATACAGCGAACGGTCGTTATCATGCAAAATGCTCTATAGCAAAGATAAGCAAGATAAAAGAAAACGGGGAAAAAAAGAAGAAAAGAAGTGGAAGGCATCAAAGGCAAACAACCGACGATGTCCGATTTCAGCTCAAGGTGATACGACAATGGTGGCTCCCTCAAACTCCAGATAGTCCAAAGTAAAAGGCATTGGGCAAATGTGATGGTTCGCAGAAAATATTATATAGTTATGCTAGTTGAGTTGGACGTAGTTTGCTGAAAAGACTGTTAGTGATTGCTTGCCTTGAAGCGGATTTGAGTTTGGCCGGCGGATTGTATCTTACCTGGAAATTGTCCCTCCCTGCCGCTGACACGTCCGGTCCACCATTCGTTCTGGTTGTCGGTTCGGTGGATAATCTCGATGACCTCGCCTGCAGAAAAGCTGAGGTCCCCGTGCGCCTGCGCCTCGTAATCGTAGAGTGCGGTGACAGTCTCGACGGGCGCGCTAAACTGGGCGGGCTTGGGCTTGGGGGGCGGCGGGGCGGGCTTGCTCTTGGCCGCAGCCGTGTAACTGCTGCCGGCCGCGCCCGCAGTGTATGGGGGTGGTGGGTTCTCGACCACATCGGGGTCCTTGTGTCGTGACGGATAGCCACCTTTGTTCTCCTGGGACAGCTTGTCCTTGGGTCCAAACTTTGACCCTGGCCGGCGTCCTCCCGTGGCCTTGAAGTGCACAATCGTGAGCGCCTCCGCCTGCTCCTTGACGTCACCGCGCTTCGCCTCGAATGCCTCCTCGATGTCCAGCTGCAGGTTGAAGTAGCCGATGTTGATACTCTGCATTCGTTCGTGGAGGGTGTAGAAGACGTTCAGTTGCATGTAGTAGAAGGATTGGAAGAGCGGGCGGATGAACTCGGCTTCGAGCGCAAAGAGTTTGGGTAGCTCCTCCTTGAGCAGGTCGTTGTAGTAGTTGTATTCCTGCGTGGCCTGCTCCA
Source organism: Aspergillus aculeatinus CBS 121060 (assembly GCF_003184765.1). Taxonomy (NCBI): domain Eukaryota; kingdom Fungi; phylum Ascomycota; class Eurotiomycetes; order Eurotiales; family Aspergillaceae; genus Aspergillus; species Aspergillus aculeatinus. The sequence continues at coordinate 256,089 of NW_020291516.1, forward strand.
CGTCGTTTTCGGCCTTGTAGAGAGCTTTCTCATCCTTGAGCGATTTGTCCTTCTTGTCCTGTAGTTTCTTGAGCGAGTTGTTGTGGCGATCGTAGTCCAACTTCTTGTGGTCCCGTTTCACAGCCACCTTGCGGATGACCTTGATCACTTCCAATAATTGTTCCGCAGGACTGATGACGCGGGTCTCAATCATCTCCAGCTCGGGGACGAGGGACTCCTGCAGGTCGCGCACGATTGCCTCGTATTCCTCACACGCCCTAATTCCTTCCGGGTTGCCCTCAATAGTGTAGGTACTGGGGTCTGATGCACGGCCGGAGATAGGTTTGTATAATTCCGTCATCGCCTTGGAAAAGCCGATTTGATGGTTCAGCATGCCTGCCAAGTCGGTCAGCAACTGACGGTGAGGGGTAGGGAGCCTGGAGAGGGGGGAAGGGGACGGGAGTGGGATGGAGCCGAAAATTGAGAAATGCGGTCATACCATTGATGGCGTCGAAATACTTCTTCGACTCATCGTGGAGCTTTTTTGTTTCCTTCTCGAGTTCCTGAAATCTGCGCTCCGCATCCTGATAGACCGGGTCCTTGGTGTTTTCACCAATGTTGAACCGGGCCTTGAACTGTTGCGGTGCGCGAACAATGCTCTTCTGAAAGCCTTTCAAACTCATCTCTGATTTGCCGCAGGTAGCGCAACCCCGCGGAAGGAGCCGGTTTGGATAGAATGGAGGGGTGGAGGTCGTTCAGTACTGGACTGAGATGGTAAACAAGGGAATTAACACGGTCGGAGAGTCTTCAGGAGAGCAGAGTGGTGGAAAAGGGAAGAAGTGGGGGGAGGAGTTCCTTTTGTTCAGCACCGTCACTAGTTAGACTAAGTAACTTAAGGTAATTCGAGAGCCGGTGACGGTTAGACTGCGCTTCTCTCGGGCTGGGCACCGTGGCTGAGCTATGACATAACTGTGGCTGAGGACAGCGCGTTCGGAAACTCAAGGAAAGAATGGAGGTTCAAGGGAGACTTGAGTGAGTACGGTCTACGGAGTAGTGTGATCATATCCAGCAGATTGACTGCAATCCCAGGTGAGCCAAACCTTATATCCAATTCTCGCTCATGCTCATCTTCAAGGCAACAATCCATGTACTGTAGCGCAGACCCTGGGGTAAGTCGATCGCAGCTGGTTGTGGCAAAGAGATCGAAGCGTAGGGCCGAACGCAAATCCGGGTCTCGGTCACTCACTCCCTCCTCAGCCTATGCCCCCCATGGATGGATGTCATTAGGCACCAGAATATCTCTCATCTTCTGCCCGCTTCTGTCTGCGACAGGTGCGTGACCTTTTTGGGCCTGAGCCTGAATTATGGATGAGGTATGAGGTACAGTACCTCTTGAAACTGGGGAATCGCCAGCACGGAACCCATCTGCTTAATCCGGGGTCGAAGATGCTTTGTTGATTGTTCGTCATCCCCCCTTGCCATTCTTAATCCATTAAGACAAAAGAATGTTATGCCTGGTGCTTGATGCCTTAGGCTCACATTTGTGGAGAGTATGTACAGTACTCATATCGCCTCTCGTTGCCCCGTAACTCCATATTGAACAATCGGACCATCCCCGATCAGCCTCCGAACTGGAGGATTCTACGTGATCGGAGTGATATGCACCTCCAGCCCCTCCTCTCCACTAGCCCTACGAACACTTCTCCGTATCTAATCATCCTTTCTCCGACCTCGCAATGCCCCTGGGCTGGCTCTCTAAACACCGAAACCGCCACTCAAACGGGAAATGCCCGGAGTATCTGACAAATCCGATCGGGGCTAGCGGGCTCGGCAACTAATGATATAACCGGATCCAAACTTTTTCCTCACCCAGCGAACTCACCCGCCCCCTCCCCTCTGCTGCTGTCATTCTGCATCTGTTTCATCTCACTGTCCATCCAACCTTTCATGGTACAGTCGCAGAGTTAACTGCATTATGTCCAGTATGACCCCTACTGCCTTGAGACAGGCATCCCGAGCCTATGCGCGTCGCTTCCAGCATGGCTCCCTGAACTCCTTCCTGCCCAGACGGGCGCTCGCCACCGGTGGCATTGTGGCCCGGAGATCCTATGTCACCGAGACCAAGGCTGGAAATGCCCAGGTTACGATCGATACCGCCATCAAGCAGGAGCAGAAGGCTTTCGCCAACCAGACCGGCGTCAAGCCCGGACGCGTGGAGCTACCTAGCTCCAGCGTCTCCGGAGATGCCGCGATGAGCCCGACCGCGGGCATCTTGAAGCAGGCTACGATCATGGATCAAGGAACGCGACCCGTGTATCTTGACATGCAGGCGACAACCCCGACCGATCCCCGCGTGCTTGATGCGATGCTGCCCTACCTGACTGGCATCTACGGCAACCCTCACTCGAGAACCCACGCCTACGGTTGGGAATCAGAGAAAGCTGTCGAGCAAGCTCGTGAACACGTCGCCAAGCTTATCGGAGCCGATCCCAAGGAGATCATCTTCACCAGCGGTGCCACCGAGAGTAACAACATGAGCATCAAGGGTGTCGCTCGGTTCTTCGGTCGCTCCGGAAAGAAGAAGCACATCATCACCACCCAGACCGAGCACAAATGTGTCTTGGACAGCTGTCGCCACCTCCAGGATGAGGGCTTTGACGTGACATACCTGCCCGTGCAGAACAACGGTTTGATCCGCATGGAGGATCTTGAAGCCGCCATCCGTCCGGACACTGCCCTTGTCAGTATCATGGCCGTCAACAATGAGATTGGTGTCATCCAGCCATTGGAGGAGATTGGCAAGCTTTGCCGTTCTAAGAAGATCTTTTTCCACACCGATGCCGCTCAGGCGGTCGGCAAGATCCCCCTGGACGTGAACAAGCTCAACATCGACTTGATGTCCATCTCCGGCCACAAGATTTACGGCCCCAAGGGTATCGGAGCGTGCTACGTCCGCCGCAGACCTAGGGTTCGTCTCGAGCCTTTGATCACCGGTGGTGGTCAGGAGAGAGGCTTGCGCAGTGGTACTCTTGCTCCTCATTTGATCGTCGGTTTTGGTGAGGCCAGTCGCATTGCGGCACAGGATATGGAGGTATGTTCACGTTCTTTATTTCTTTTGCCGTGTCTCGCGTTGCCTGAGTGTCTTTCTGTGGCGCATTGGCTATGATTATACGCTTTAACTGTATCACCATCTGAGTGATCGCGGGGGTAGCTACGTGCGTTTGCATGTTCCCGCGGCTCTATGATGTACATAGCAGGGGTGATGAGCCGAGTTGCCTGCCACTGATTGGTGCCGATCTAACCTTGCGTGAGAGATGTATGCTGACCATCATGACTGTATAGTATGACTCGAAGCACATCTCCCGTCTCTCGAAGCGTCTGAGCGACGCACTTCTTGGCATGGAGCACACCACACTCAATGGAGATGCTACCCGTCACTACCCGGGCTGTGTTAACATCTCCTTTGCCTACATCGAGGGCGAGTCTCTTTTGATGGCGTTGAAGGACATTGCCCTGTCGTCCGGTAGTGCTTGCACTTCTGCCTCGTTGGAGCCCAGCTACGTCCTGCGGGCGCTTGGTAGCAGCGACGAGAGTGCACACAGCAGTATCCGCTTTGGAATTGGCCGTTTCACGACGGACAGCGAGATTGACTACGTGCTCAAGGCCGTCCAGGACCGGGTTACCTTCCTTCGTGAGCTGAGCCCGTTGTGGGAGATGGTGCAGGAGGGCATTGATCTGAGCACCATTGAGTGGAGCCAGCACTAAAACCTTTCTTTCTTTTCACTTCTGCGTCTCAGAATGACTGGAATGTGGTCGGTCGGGCAGCAGGCGCAGACATGTTCACTGGGTTGTTTGCTTTTTCTTATCCACGATATCAGCGGTGGTACGGCGTTCGGATAGCGTGTAACATTATAGGCCTGGGATGATCTAAGTGAGATTGTATAGAGAATGGATCTTAATGATTGATTGAGATGTGTTGGCTGGTTCGATTTGTAGGTGTAGTTGGTGTAAGCGGAGTGTATCATGGTAATTTCGGTTAATTTGGAAGGCATTCGGGATGGCAGCATAAGAATCAGCCGAGTGACATTTTAGTTTATTGATCGTCATGATCTAGTGAATTGCAAAGTGAGAGTCATTATGCGGCTCCAGCGTTGAGGCACGTGGGCAGGCTGCAGCGGAGAGCAACTACCAACAGGAAGAGTGGAGATGTAGTGCAAGATAGGAGATTTTCTGCTAGAATGGACTGCAGGAGACAGACAGTTCAAGAGCACGAGGAGATAAGCATGCTTGAATCCGGAGGAATGAGTAATACTCGTACTCTGTACTGTACTCAGTGATGCTGAGAGATTGGCCCCGAGGTGGCCCCGAGGTCGGGGTATTCATACTCGGTAACTTACAATAAGGTAAGGTCCCTCAGCGTCAGACGGTCCCTCACCGCAGACCGGAATGGGGTGGCGTGGGTGGGAGCGAACACGCCCCAAGACTCGCTTAACCGCCCGATCTCGCACTCGTCCCCCTCTTTGCCGCCCTCCGGTTCATTCTCTAGCACTCAGACTAGTTCTCCCCCGGTGGACACCCCTTTCGCTCACACCCAACGCCACCGTTGGTGCTTCATACTTACTCCATGCTTCATCCGCCAGCTCTCCCCATGGGAACTATATCTCATCCGCCAGTATCAACAATGTGAATCGGTCTATTGATGAAAAGATTCTCATCTCTATATAGTCTTGCAAACCAATTCCCACCCTTCCCATCTCCCTGCTTCAGGTCTGTACCACGACCATGGCTATGACCACCACCTCCATCGATCCTCGACAGGCAATCCTCCCTCTCTATAAGTCGAAGCCGTCCCTCCTGGTCCGGCCCACTTGACTCTGGCCGTCTGTCTCGCCATCCACGGATTAGTTGACCTTCCCTATGTTCACCTCAACCCAAAACGAGCAGGATGAAATGATGACTACCCCTGTCTCGTGTCCGCACGGCTTAATTCCCGCTGGAAATCAGCTCATCGCCGGTCTTTGTCCGGATTTTCACGCTGATTAATTCACCCCTCAACCCCCCCCCGGTTATTCGGTCTCTGGATGGAGGTCACAGTCTGCTGCCATTTAACTTCCCGGCATATTGCCTTTCTCTGTTTTGCTGACTTGGTTTGACCAGGCGTGTCCTGTCTTCGTTCCTGGTAAACTTCTTCTCCTCCTCCCCTTCACACCCTCCGTGGCCTTCCGTGGCAACCGAGATTTATATTCTAAGAAACTCCGAGTCTCAAACCGCCTTCCATGCTTGTTTTCTTTCCCTGCTTTTCACCCCTGTCATGGTAGAATAGACGCAGATTTGTTTTCTTGCCTCTTCTTCTTTTGCTTGCCACTTCCTGGCTCTCATACAACACATCCTGACACCAGTCAGACCGACTCTCCGCGGTTGATCCCTGACCCATTCGAATCTGGCCTGGACTCGACCAACTCGGTTGTCACACGAGGTTCGCCCTGCGAACATTTGCACTGGCATTCGCACAGCCATTTCGGAGCTTCTTCTCCTTTCGTACATCAGGTTCCAGATACACGACTGCCAGCTCTGCTTTGCGGGTCCTTGAGCCTGACGAGACATTGCACGTGAGCAGCAGCAGCTTCGAATAAAATAAACCGTTTGTCTGGCTGCTGTGGTCCTCCTTCTCATTCACCTTAAATCCCTTTTCAGGTGCTCTTCTTGGCACTACTGCAGTATCATCATGCTTCCCCCAATTCCAGCTCTGGCAGACTACGGCATCTCGCCAGACCATGGGTTCCTGCCACCCGAGCCCCCCATTGACGTGCTTCCCGACCCATACTACGCTCGATGGGAGTGGATTGTGTCCAACATCCAGGCCCTCCTGATCAGCCGACGGATCCGAGAGGCGGTGGATCATATGCCTATGCTATCTGTTTCATACCTGCAGGACGACAGCGAGTGGAGGAGGGCGTACGTGGTACTGGTGTTCATGCTACATGGTTATGTCTGGGGCGGAAGCAGGCCCGCCGAGGTTGGTGACACGGAGACCCCTACGAAGTGATACATCCTGAGCTAACAATGGTGGTGGGTCTCCAGAAAATCCCTCCCCAATTGACGGTGCCGCTGTTCGACGTGTGTGATCACCTGGGCCTGCCGCCAGTCGCAACCTATGCGGGCGTGTGCCTGTGGAATTACAAACCGATCTTCCCCGACGAACCGGTGGATGACCTGCGTAACCTGGACAGCATCAACACCTTCACGGGCTCCTACGACGAGAAGTGGTTCTACCTGGTGTCGGTGGCGATCGAGGCTCGTGGGGCACCGTCCATCCCGCTGGTGCTACAGGCCATCGCGGCTGCCCGGGCTGGCAACAGCCTCGTCGTGACCGAGTGTCTGCAAGGACTGGCCGAGGTGATCGACGAGGTGGGCTCTCTGCTGGAGCGCATGTATGAGCACTGCGATCCGTACGTGTTTTATCACCGCATCCGGCCATACCTGGCGGGCAGCAAGAATATGGCGGACGCTGGGCTCCCCCACGGGCTGCTGTACGACACTGGCCGTGGTGAAGCAGAATACCGGCAGTATGGTGGGGGCAGCAACGCGCAGAGCTCGCTGATCCAGTTCTTTGACATCGCCCTGGGGATCGAGCACCGTCCCACGGGCGAGACCACTCGTCCTGGTGGTACCGCCGGTGATGAGCAGAAGGAGGGGGTGATCGGGGCGCCCCGCCACGGGTTTATCCAGGAGATGCGCTCGTACATGCCCGCGGCCCATCGCCGGTTTCTGGAGCATGTGAGCGCGGTCGCCAACCTCCGGGAGTACGTGGAGGCGCGCCGCTCGGACAAGGCGCTGTGCATTGCGTACGATGCGTGCCTGTCGATGCTGCGCGTGATGCGCGACAAGCACATCCAGATCGTATCGCGGTACATCATCATCCAGTCGCGCGACGCCCGGCCGGGCCGGCGCGCCACCAGCCCCAAGCGACCGCCCCAGCAGCAGATGGCGCAGCCGACGAACCTGGCGACCGCCCGCTACGGGGACAAGGCGGACCCGAAGAAGCTGCGGGGCACGGGGGGCACCGCGTTGATTCCGTTCCTGAAACAGGCGCGGGACGAGACGGGCGAGCCAGCCATTGACGCGTGGGCGCGGCGCCTGCTGAGCAACGGGCCGTCGGAATCCAGTTTTGCGGCGCTGAGCAAGGTGGGGGAGAACCACGATGGGAATCTCCAGGTGGTGGGCTTGTCGGGGACGTGGGCGGCGGATGATAGTGAGGGAGGGATATGTCATTGGTAGGGGCTGTCATCTTTTCCATTTCTTTTCTACCGTCTTAGCAAGCATTGAGCGATTGATTTTCATGACTGTATCTCATGAGAGTGAAGGTGGTGTGGGGGCACCACAAATTGGCATTCTACTCAGTATGTACACCTGTATAGACAGATCGGCCCAGATTGAGCAACAAACAAGCCTTTTCTTTCAACTATGACCATGTAATTCCTGATTGTCACACGTCATGGAGGTACATTTCCGATGTCAGTGGTTCAGTGGTTCCTGAGAATGACGTCGATGGAGGAGGGGGGGAAAAAGGGGTGGCTTGGTGAGGTGACGTCATTGGGGGGGGG
>NW_020291516.1:263766-338729 GCF_003184765.1 Aspergillus aculeatinus CBS 121060
GGTTTTACCCCAGATGAAGCCTTATAAAAACATCACCGTCACCTTCGTTTCATCAACAACAACACCAACACAAACAAACCACAAGCAGTCACCACTACTACATCTTCTACAATCCAAACAAAACACCTACCTCTACTCCATTCCACGAACCCAATATCCAACCAACCAAAATGTCCAACGAAAACTCCTCCACTCTCAAGTCGTACCTCGACCAGGCCACGGGCGCCGCCCAGCGCGCCATCGGCTCCCTGACCGGCGACGCCTCGACTCAGGTACATTCCCCTGCCCCCTCCCCCCATTCCCCCTTCCCCCATTCTTTTTTTTTGGGATGAAAATACTAAGTCCGCCACAGAACCAAGGCGAAGCCACCCACCAGCAGGGCAAGGCCGAGAACGAAGCGAGCCACACGACGGCGAAGCTGGGCCCGGTGACGGCGGACCCGGCGACGGGGGCGACGGCGACGGACCACCCCAAGCGCACGGAGGGCAGCTGGGACCAGACGGTGGGCGCGGCCAAGGAGTCGCTGGGCAACCTGGTGGGCAACGAGTCGCTGCGCCGCGCCGGGCAGGACCAGAACGCCGCGGGCAAGCAGCAGGAGGCGGAGGGCCAGCTGAAGGACTGGGGCGAGGGCGTCAAGGGCCGCGTCGAGGGCGGCGTCGGCAAGGTCGCGGCCGCGGTCACCGGCGACGAGGCGCAGGAGCAGCGCGCCAAGGAGATCCACGACTCCGGCAAGGTGCGGCAGCGCGGCGCCGAGGCGGATATTGAGCGCCGCGCTTGAGGGCCCTGGGTTTTTCGGGGGAGGGGTTATGAGTTATGATATCTTTGTAGTTTTATAGTAATTTATGGTTTTTCTTTTCTGTGGTTGTTTTTCGTGGAGGTTGCGTTGGCTGGAGTTGGAATTGTTTACTCGTAGTACTTAGGTTGAGTTGGGCCAGGAAGTTGAAAGGAAGGGGGATCCGGGGTCCTCCCCCGGGACGTCTTAGTCTCCTAGTATTTAGGTCGAGTTGGGCCAGGAAGTTGAAAGAAAGGGAGGTCCGGGGGTTCTCCCCCGGGACGTCTTGGTGTCCTAGTATTTAGGTTGAGGTGCATGAGTAGCTTGATGTATGCATGTACTATGTACATGTCAAGTTTGACTTGCATTATGCATGTGAGTTTAACGTGGACCATCTGGTGTATACCTGACTAGTATGTACAGTACAGTATACTGTCTGTTTTGCATTTATGCAGCTATAGACGCAGTGTGCGGGGACTTCAGCTAGTACCTATTCCGATCTGCGGGGGAAGTTTAAGACCTGGTTGAGGAGATGAATCTGAGGGAGATAAGAGGATTCAGGGGAATCCGTAATGACGCTGAGACACCGAGACTACAGCAGCAGAGCAATCGAGTTGCAGCTTCACGATATTACATGCAAGCCAGAATACGTCCATCGCCGTCGACAGCAGGCGCGGACTTGCGTGTTCCCATGTCATTCCTTCCTACGTGCGAAATTATCACCCCTGTAGTCTAACAGGTGGGGGATTCCGGTGGTGGAAAAGGCCAGTTCTTCGCAGCTGCCTCAGGCATGACCTCTTCGCTCATTGTTTCAATATACAAATCGTACAGCTCCCTGTTTGCCTTTGCTGTCGCTTCCCAGCGGTCATGCGGAACCCAGCCGGCATCACCGGTGAGAAGCTGGTTCTTCACGAGGTCACACAGATAGAGCCTATCCTCATATTGCAATTTCTGTTCATCGTGCCTTCGACGTTTAGTTTCTGATATCTGGAAGGGGCAGCTGCCTGGGAGCTCCAGTAAGGACCAGTCCTGGGATAAACGGATCAAACAATGGCGCAGGGGCACCAGACTACCATGGGAGAATAGCTGGCAGTAGGTGAAGGGCTGCCATAACCTGGAGTCGAGTTTCATAGCATTGTAGACACGCCGGTTATGTGCAAGGCTGGACATCTCGTAGTATTTCGACGACGAAGCCAACTTCTTGTTGTTGATAGCCTGTTCCTTTTGCTCGGGACTAAGGTCGTCGAAGCCATCCGGTAAGCCGGGTACGACGGGACCGAAAGTGTAGTCCTTCGGTGGCCTGAGAAACTCGGGGAATCGAGCTTGTATGAGCAAAGGACAGGACAGATCTGAGACGATTGCCAATCGATAATCCCTTCAATGACACTGGGCTCATGAGGAGAGACAAAAATGTTCCCCAGATGTAAGTCTGTGTGCCATAGAACAGGGTCTGAAGCACTTGTCACGCGTGGGTCTTGAGACAAGATCGGTAGTACCATGTTCATTTTTTCCAGAAGGCTTCGATATTCATCGACCGACTGTGATTCGTCGAAATGATGTAGTTGAAGTTGCACCTCGGTCTCCGAACTTGCAATAAGAGCAAGCTCGCGCTGGACAATCGACGACGCATATTCTGGAAAGTGCGTCCCTACGAGATATCAGTATCGTTCGTTACATGTCAGTGGCCTAGCACAGATGCAGGAATACCTACAAGGGCCTATATCTTTTGAGACTGATTGAGATTGGTCAGCGGGATTGCCGTGCCACCATGTTCGATTACAAGACGGTCCAATGCAAAATAGCTCTTCAGGGTCAAGCTCTGGAGGAAGTGGATACCGTCGACATGTTGCAGGCAACGAGTCACGGGGAAAAAGACTTCCGTATGCTGGAAATGAGATATTGGCAAGCTCCTGCTCGACTTGTACAACCTGATCGATAATTTTGTAGCGCTCCAAGGTGTCCATTGCCTCCCATGTCTCTGACAAGGCAACACCCCTGGTCCTTTCCATGATAATGAATTCGGCACCAACCGAATTAGCAGGGTCAGAGCTCCAGGCGATAATTTCTGGGACCGGAATAGACGTCCTTGACCGCACTAGAAAAGGAAAAGTGTAAGCACACGCCGACGCGAATAAAGGAAAGCACGCCAAACATACGAAACTTCAGAGTGGCAACTTCTGAAGCCGTGGTTATTGATGGTGGGCCGGCATTGGGACACGGGATTTTTGCGATGACCTCGTTGCCATCATCCATAGTGAGAAGTAACGCTTTGTTGAAGTTTCCCTCCAGCTTGACTACGCGAATACACCTCGTTGCATCACTGAAATATGCTGCAGCTCGGCGACAAAGACTTTCGAGGTCGAAATTTACATAACGCAGCTGCTGTTGGGCCTTTTCGTCAACGAGCCATCGACCTGACGTATAGCGAAAGAGATCTTCTGGTTTCCCTGCGGACTCTCTCATCGATATTGTTCGGTAAGACGCTCGGCTCGGGTGCACCAACGCCGCATTAGGAGTGCGACTGATAGCAGCTAGAACCCTGTGAGATGGGAACTTTGCATGCAAAGGTCCGGAAGTCAATCGAGAACTACATAGAGACGAGCGCTGCCTCCACATGGTATGAGCGAAGCTTTGACTGGTGCCAGGGCGCCTGGAGTGCAAGAATCACGAGGCTCGGAGAAGAGGCGGAAAACGCGAGCGAAACGGATCGAATACCAAGAGCGAATCACGTGGAGTGGCCTGCCATCCTCACATACCCGCAAGTCGGAAGCCTTGGAGGCTTTCACCGAAGGCAGAAGCGAGTGATAGATACAGTAGTGAGTAAATAAGGTAGTATATACGCGTCTGTGTCATTTGTTTGGGTTTCAAGAAAGAGAGCTTGAACTTTTGAAGTAAGCCGACTACCATTTTGTGGAGGTGGGGCGACGGGCAGTGGAGATTTCCAGAGCGGACCTCCAACCCCGGACTCGGAGCCTAGGCCTTAACGTATTTTCAATAGGTTTTCAGACTCCCCCAAATATGCTGCACTACCAGCGTTTGGAGGGTTGATTCATTCAAGGTTGGATGTCGACAGATCTAGTGTAGGACCTTGTTGGCCAATGGTTGCTTTTTTCTTGACTGTAGTGATGCAAAGGTCCCTCCCATATTTCAAAAGTCTCGATGTGACTCATAATTCGTTTCTTTGCAGCTTGACCGGATAAGCTGAACTGAGACCTATGGGAGAAGACTTGAGTGAGTACGTAGACTGTACTGTCTGTAGCTTTCTGGTAGAGTAGGTAGAGCTGACTGGGAGGAGTCTAGTCGGGTCACGTACCGGAGTATAGACAAAGACAAAGACAAAGTACTTTTGATGTATCGTTGGGGCTCATTTTGAACGTGGCGGGCAAAATGTACTCCAAAGTTCCAATCTTTGACGAATGATTTCTTGTAGGACAATTGCCAAAGTCACACTTCCCCATCCTAGCGCGGTTAATATATGGCTTAAGTACAGCTGAGCGGACGGAAAGCCCTGTTTTCCACACCCTGTGGTCGTATGTACAGTACTGGTGACCTGACCTACATGGCTGATATCTTGCGTAGCAATCACCACCTGGAAGGCAGAGGTGGGAAAGGGTGTCTGGTTCGTTGCCTCTTTGATATCAGCTCGTTCCTTATTCACTCGAACTCTGTCAGAAAGTCCGGGCGAGACCTGTCGAGAGGCTGCCTGCCTTTCCGTCCTCCAGTTGTCAACCGCCGGACTTTGTTCTCCAGGACGTCCCTCTCCCAGCTTTCTTGTTAGTATCCTGGTCATTCAGTACAGTTCCTCATCCGACCACGGCCTCTACTTTACATTCCCTTCTCTGCTTTGAAAACGCCGCCCAACCAACCTTGGAAGCTATGGGGCCAGAAAAGCAGACCGAGTCGATTACGCTTGCGGACGTTCACAGGAACATCCCCGGCGGAGACGAGGGCGGCCGGAACAAGGTGAGAGCCCGAACGGACAAAGCACTAGAGAACACACTGGGCTTGAAGGCAGCAATGGACTCTATTCCTGGTGATGACGACTTCCGCTTCTGCATACAGGCCAACATCGAGCGGCTGCCGGACTTCGTCACCCACGCCTACAGCAATGACCGTGAGTCCTGCCTCGAATACCTTACATCCTATGCCAGGAGACGTTGGCGAAAGCGACTCTCCAAGGCTGCTCAACAGAGATGGAAGAGGAAGCAGGCTGGTGAAGAGCAGCCTGGTCTCAGAAGACAAGTTTTGAAAACGCCAACCCCACAAGGAAACAAGCGTGCTAGGACACCCTCTCCGACCCCGTCCAACAAGCGTGCAAAGCCCGATGAGACAAACGCTGACGATACCCCTACTTTGCCGGCTCGGATGCCAACGGCTGCAGAATCCCATCGGAGGAATTGTCAAGATGACCCTATTGGGGCCATCTTCGGCTACTATGATGATCCGGTAAAACCTCTGGCGCCGGGGATGGATATTGACCATTTCTGGGAATATGGAGATTGAGACCAAGAGGAGCCCGCCAGCAGGTGACAGTCTCTACGGCGATCCGCTCCCGGCTGTTGACGAGCGTCATGAATCATACGAGACGAGAAAATTACCGGTGGGGGATAAATGGCTCTCCGATGTTCTTTGGTATGATGGCTTGCGCAGCTGAAATCTAAAGTGATATCTGCGAACGCCTCTAGTTGGAGAGTAGATAGGTCCTCGCTCTCTGCGTCAAAAGGTCCCGATTGTCCTAGAGCAGGAACAAGAGTAGTTCAATCACTTAGTAATCCATGACGGATTTCAACTCTTGAGGTGTCAGGAGTCTTCTGGATCCGTCTGTATAACTGATTCTGCATAGAGGGAAAGCTTCCAACACCGCTTTCAAGAGAGAAGGCCATGTAATCAGCCACGCGGCTTTTCCGTCATGGAAGAAGCAAGCAGCACACACCCAATTACTGTAGCTCCGAGGCACTCCGGGTAGCCTTCTGGGGGATCTGTCCATAAAGATCTTCAGGCGGGCTATCAGAAGCAAGTTTCCTATGGAGACCTAGATCTGCCTCCCGGATTGTATGTTAGTCAGAGTAGATCGAAGTCAGTGCATCATCTTCTCTTCTCCATCTGCGATGTTCAACCTTCGATTACGTAGAGAAATGTTGAACAGGAACCTGTCCAAGTGAGGACTCAGCGACAGCAGACTAGAACAATCGTTGTGCAGGAACTAGCAATTCGAATGCTGCGCTGTTTCCTAGTATTTGTCTCAACGACCAGTAGATAAGATGCGGGGTAAAGAAGGGCTATTACAGGTGCAAAGTTGCGACTAACATGCATCTCCAGCTTTCTGCGCTGGGTATAGCACGCACAAATAGCACGCACAAACGGGCGCGCATTAAGAGAGCAATTTGTATCTGCAACTGTTTGTATGTGGCAAAATAGCAAGAGGATGAGACTCACTGGTATGCCTAGCCCGTAAACAAAACCAGGACCCAAATTTAGTTCATAGTTCTAGCCATTGTGCTCTGTTGGTGCCAATACAGCATCGACGGTAGCATCAATGGGAGGCGGGGTAGGTTTCCGTCGAGAGAGCGTTCATGATGTACTGGCCAAAAGTAGTGCATCGCAGTTGAGCCATTTATAAGAGAACCGATTGACTTATTCTAGAAGTGGTTTTACTGGTAATGTAAATGCATACACAAAAGCAATGATCATGAGAAGAAAGAACCATCGGAGGAGTGAATCAGCCGACCCACAGCAGCAGTATGAGATCATCACGCCTCCGCTCCCCTCTTCTCCCTCAGTGTGCACGTATATAAGTGAGTGACTTCCCCTCCTCGCATTGCCTTTTCCCACTCACTAACCGCTCAGATCCACTGCCTCCTTCGTCGACAATGGCAGCCCTCAAAGGTTTACGCTCAACCTACCGCCTGAACTCCGGCCACGAGATTCCCGTTCTAGGATATGGAGTAAGTCTTCGCCCGCCCCCTCACGCACCTCCACAACATCACTAAATGCAGACAGGTCTACATGATGTAAGTCAATTCCTGCTTCGCTTGCATGCAAATGCCGCAGTGGCTCATTCTGCCAAAGCCCCCAGTCCCAAACGGAAAAGGCCACCCTTGAAGCTCTCAAAATCGGCTACCGTCATGTATGCATGCCTCTTTTCTCCACCCTTCTCGCGCCCAAGAGCTCAATCTAACACGCATCCTTACAGGTGGACTCGGCAATCATGTACCGCAACGAGAAAGCCTGCGGCCGCGCCATCGCAAATTCCGGCCTCGACCGGTCGGAGATCTTCTTCACGACCAAAATCCCCCCGGAGAAGATGGGCTACACTCGCACCAAGAAGGCTATTGACTCCAGTCTGCGCGAAGCGGAGCAGGAGTACTTTGACCTGTGAGTTGTCCCTACACCACCATCCCCTCGACCAAGTCTCGCTGGCATTGCGGGACACTGCAGCGGAAAAAGAAAAGAAAAGAAAAGAAAAACTAAGAAAAACTAACAACGCTGACCAGCATCCTTATTCACGCCCCTTACGGCGGCAAAGAAGACCGTCTAGGCTCCTGGCGAGCGCTGGTGGAAGCCCAGCAAGCGGGCAAGACGAAATCCATCGGGGTGTCCAACTACGGGGTCCACCATCTGGACGAGCTGGAGGAGTACATCAAGAATGGTGGCGGCGGGCAGATCGACGTCGGCCAGTACGAGTTGCATCCCTGGTGTGACCGCCCCGAGATCGCCGCGTGGCTCCAGAAGCGCAACATCGTCGTTCAAGCCTATTCGCCTCTGGCGCACGGGACGAGGATGGGCGAGCGAGTACTCAAGGAATTGGGCCAGAAGCATGGCAAGTCGCCGGCGCAGATCATGATCCGGTGGGGTTTGCAAAGGGTAAGTCGTGGAACGAGTCTCGTCTATCTTTGCCACGTACCCCGCTCGAGTTGGTTCTAACATGTCATCTGTAGGGCTTTGTCCCCCTCCCCAAGTCGGTGACACCCAGTCGGATCAAGGAGAATGCGGAGGTGTTCGATTTCGAGCTGTCGGAGGAGGATATGAAGGCATTGCAGACGGGGGTCTACTCGCCCACGGACTGGGATCCGACGGTGGATTATGATTAGACAGCTGTATGCCTGGCAGAAGAATGGTCTATAGACAATGAGAGACAAGGCTGAGGTGATTACCGTCAACGATGTACTGGACAAACAAGAGAGTGAATGAGGATATGCAAATGTAGATGTAGATGTAAATGAGCGGGCGGGCCGAGTCGAAATCGCCGATCGGAAAAAGGGCCGCTGTCCAGAATTTGACCCCGCGGCGCGGGGTTTGGCTGCTTAGCAATTCATCCACATTCGTCCGTTATCTTCCTCTACCCTCTTCGCAATTCTCCCAATCCTTCCAAGTTCTCATTCCCCTCTGACTCCCACCCCCCTTGCATCCGAATCGTCTGCCCTGCACATATTGCAGGGTGCTCAGAGATCAAATCACCATGAAACTAATCCTCTCCACCTCGTAAGTGGCGACCCCAGTGGAAATCCCGGCACTCCCTCCTCCTCCCCATTCCACCTCCATCCCGGTCGTGATCCCGGCGATCGCTCGGGGGAACAAAGACAACGAAAAAAAAAAAACCAGTATCCCAGTCCACCAAGCCAATCATACTAACACACTCCCAGAAATCTGATGCTAGGCGGCCATCCCATCATCCGTCAACTGACCGAAAAGTCCAATGTCGAACTGATCAACTCCCTGCGTGCCAACTTCCAAGCCGCGCAGCAACAGCGCAGCGACGGGGCCCCGACGACGGCGACGGCGACGGCGACAACGACAGCGAAAACAGAGCAGGGAGCACCGCGCTACGCATCGTGGACGAAACAACACGATGACGCCCTATACATCCCATCCACGGAGTTCGGGTACGGGCTGTCGGAGGAGCGGTCGGCGTACGACATCACCGTCAAACTCTTCTACCTGCCGGGGATCCCGGCGTCGCGGCGGTGCGCGCACACGCGGGAGGCGATCGACCTCGTGCTCCGGGAGCTGCACGTCGACTCGATCGATCTGCTGATTGTCTCGTTTCCGGGGATCTTGTTCGACGCGGATGATGATAGCGAGGTGGAGGAGGACGAGGACGAGGATGCGGACGCGGACGGGGCCGCCGGGTCGTCGGATGCCGGCAGCGAGGAGGATGATTTCGACAGTATTGTCCAGACGTGGCGGACGCTGGAGGGGCTGCAGGCGCAGGGGATGATCAAGCAGCTGGGCGTGGCGGAGTTTGGCAGCGAGCGGCTGGCGCGCTTCCTGCCGCATACCAAGGTCAAGCCGTCGGTGGATCAGATCAACCTCAAGGACTGCTGCGTGGTGCCCAAGTCGTTGATCCTGTACGCCAAGCAGGAGCGGATCCAGCTGCTGACGCACAACGACTGCATGGACATCCTGCCCGTGGGCACGACCCGGGAGCTGCTGGGGCCCGGCGCCAAGGGCGCGGGCATCCTCGCCTCGGCGCCGGACGCGGACGATGGCATCCAGGGCGACGTGGCGCCGCAGTGGGTGGTCAAGTACACGGCGGTGGTGAAGGATCGCGGGGTGGTGGAGAACAAGGGCTACTTTGCACTGGCGGACGTGGGCAGCTGCGTCAAGCCGTGATGTGTGTGATGATATTGTGATCTGCAAGCATTCCACGATTTGCATGGGGCAGCGCGGCGTTTCTTTCTTTCTTTTTTTGTGTACTTCCTTGAAATTTAGTGATGATATTGGCATAGTTCTATCCATTAATCTATCCCCTTCAAACCAGTCCCCCCCCCGGTCCCCTTTTCAAGCCTCAGCCCAACATACTCTTCTTCCTCCCGCGCAAACGCACCTCCTCCAAACGCTTCAAGACCGACGCCGCCCCGCGATAACTAGCGCGATACCCGTCCAACACCTCGGCGAAGAACGCCTCCGTGCGGGGATGGGTACTCCCAAACGCGCGTTCAAGCACATACAGATCCACCGCGCGATCCTCATCCTGGACACTCTGACTCGCGAGGCCGAAATCGATGAGCACGACCTCGCCCTCCAGATCCACCTCGCCCTCGCCCTCGCCCTCGCCCTCCTTCTTGGATGACGCAGGCCTCAGAATGAGATTACTCGTCGTCAAATCCCCATGGATCACCCCGGCCGCATGCAACCGGCCAACGGCGGCCCCAATCCGCCGCAGCAGGTCCTTCATCCGCTCCTCCTCGCGCTTGCGCTCCACGTGCCCGTGGTCGCCATCGCCATCGCCATCCACCTCCATTTGCACCTCTGACCCAGACCCAGACCCAGACCCCCCATCGGCCTGTCTCCGCCGAGACGAAGGGCTGCGATCGTCCGCCGCGAACCGCGCCAGCATCGCCCGCTCCCACGCCTGCACCACCACCCGCACCACATCGCCCTCCACCCACTCCATCAGCAGCCACGCCCCGCCGTACCGCTCCTCGCCCGTGGCCGCGTCCACCACCACCGTCTGCCCCTCCCAGTCCACCGCGTACAGCGCCGGCACCGCCACCCCCTCGCGCACGAGCTTGGCCAGACACCGGGCTTCCTGGAGGATGCGCTGGCGCGTCAGGCGCCGGTCCAGGACCGGGTGGCGGTAGGGTTTCGAGGGCCGGATCTTCAGCGCCGCCGGGTGGGTGCTCGCGTTCAGGTAGTGGGTCTTGTAGAGGTGGGCTTCGGCGCCCTGCGTGAGGAGGATCGGTGGGGGTGGCGTTCTTGTGGTAGTAGTGGTGGTGGTGGTGGTGGTGGTAGTAGTAGTAGCTGGTGATTGTGTGCGGTGTTGGTGGTGGTGGTGGAAGGGCGGGGGGAGAGGTGGGGGTTGGTATTCTTCGGTCATCTTGGTTGTTCTTGATCGGTGGGAAGGAGGTCGGATTCGGTGGGTTCGTCGGATGGTGAAGAGGATGACACAATGTGCACAGGCAGGTGGGTTGGTCAATTGAGACGAGTTGGTGGTTAAGAAAAAGGTTAAGGTAGGTTGAGGTTGTATAGACAGTGGCAGAAGAGGAACGAACGGCGATGCGAAAAGTTCTGGCGGGGCCTTTCCTCCCGCCGCGGTTATTAAGCGCTGTCCGCATTTGGCTGTCAGCTACAGTTGAAGACTTACTACTCATGTAGACGATCTATGTTGTTATGCTGTTGACTCTCAAGATTGCTACTGCTTCACTCACTACACTCATACGCCCCACATCAAGCAAGCATCCATGATATCTTATTCAGACTCATTGAATCGTCTTTCGTCTGCTCGTAAAATACAAGACAGCCGCCTACCTCGCGGTAATCGCTAAATCATGACTGTACAGTACACTACTAAACGCCTGGTATGCGACCGACTTTTCCGTGTCCAGAATCAAATCCCTTTTATACAAGCCCCTTCCCGGCCTCAAGCCCGCGCCTTGCGCTTCGCTCGCGCCCGCTCCTGAGGTGCCTCGTAGACATCCGTCCACGCGTCTTCGAACGTCGTCTTCCTCGGCCCAATCTGGCCCTCGAAGAAGTTCATCTTGCGTACAACTTCCATCGCACCGGTACCCAGCGACACCGTCTTGCCCATGATGATACACTCGGACA
Source organism: Aspergillus aculeatinus CBS 121060 (assembly GCF_003184765.1). Lineage (NCBI taxonomy): Eukaryota > Fungi > Ascomycota > Eurotiomycetes > Eurotiales > Aspergillaceae > Aspergillus > Aspergillus aculeatinus. Next base: position 275,087 of record NW_020291516.1, read on the forward strand.
CACCCTCGATCAGATCCGTCCGGCCGGCACCACCGGCATCGAACAGATGGTCGGCGGTCTTTTCGAAGGACGCCAGCTGCAGGACCGAGTCACGCATCTTGGCGAGACCGAATCGCGTAATACCCAGAACTTCACCCTTGTAGGTCATGACGTCGGCCAGAAGCTGCATGTGTCGGGGATCAATGTCCATGTCCTTCATGACCTCGCTGATTTCCTGGACGATCGTCGACCGGGCCGCTTCAATACCGAGCACTTCGCGCGTCTCCATGATGTTGTTGGTAGTCGTGCGAAGACCGTCTACACCCATCGTGGTCATACACGCTCTCAACCCGTAGCCTTCCACCAGAAGGGTGTTGGTGGTCGACGTCTCATCCGTTCGGATAATCGCACGGTAGGCCTGGGGGTGACCAAGCACCTGGATATCAGGGAGCATCCGCTTCAGATGCTTCAACCGCAGGAAAGGATCCGCACTCGTGTGCGCAATCTCGGTTTTGGATAGAGATGCTTTGCTAGACGGCTCAACATCCATGTAGACGTGGATGTGTGAGCGCGAGCATCGGAACTTGAGATCGTCCGCCTTGAATCGCTTGTGGTTCTTGATCGCAGCCAGAATGTTCTCGATCTTCAGCTCCAGCGCCAGATCCTGGATAGTCTTCCAGTTGATCTTGACGGTGATGTAAGCTTCCTTGCCAGTCCATGTCTCGCGAACGTAGTGGATAATGTCGCGAAGATACGTCTGCTCAATACGACCCTTGACAATACGGGCGGCAATGATGTTGTCCTTGGTGACCAGCTCGCAAGCAACGACAGGCGTACTGATCTCCTTGGAGGCGTTGATGATTTCCTTAATACGGGGGACACCCTGAGTGATACTCATACCGGCGACACCAGCAAAGTGGAAAGTCTTCAACGTCATCTGCGTACCGGGCTCACCGATAGACTGCGCACCGACGGCACCAACAGCATGGCCGGCTTCAACCTGAGCCTTCTTGTACTTCATCAAGCACTCAGTGATGAAAGTCCGCAGGGTGCGCTCAGTCAGCTTGCCCGTGTGGTTCAGACCCTTTTGACTTCTTTCATCAGAGGGATCGATGTCACCACCGCGAGAAATCAGCTTGTCCGCCTTGGTCGCAACGTACTGCTGGATGGACTCGAGGAAATCACGGGCACTCTCAAATTGGTCAATGCCGTGGTCACTGCGGTCCATGTAAGCCAGAGTGTTGCCCATCAAATCCTTCCGTACCAGCTTGGCACATTCTTTCGACAGCATCTCCTCGCAGACTTCCATGATTTCAGCAGGAAGCAGACTCGGCTCGTCATTCGAATAAGTGATGGATTCTGAATGGATGAAAGTCCGGTCAAAGTGAACGGGCTTGGCCTTGCCCTCCATATCCACCGGATCCAGCTTGTCGTCACCATACTGGAACTGGACAATCGCTGCGGACGAGTTGCGGACGGTATCATCGTACCTGGTGGAAAGATCTTCCAGGGATTTCATCAACCGACGAGACATGTAACCGGTTTCGGCCGTCTTGACGGCAGTATCGACCAGACCTTCACGACCGGACATGGCGTGGAAGATGAACTCCGTAGGGGTGAGACCCGAGAAGAAACTGTTCCGCACGAAACCCTTCGATGGAGGCTGACGGGCATTCTTCGGGAAATGAGGCAAGGTTCGGTCTTGGAAGCCGTCCTGCACACGTTGGCCACCAATAATCTGCTGACCGACAAGGGCAACCATCTGAGACACGTTGATGCTAGAACCCTTCGATCCGGACGTGGCCATGATCAGAGGAGAGTTGTACTTGCTCAGTTGAGCGATACACTCGTCACCAGCCTGTTGACGGACCTTACTGAGAATACCAGACAGCTGGTTCTCCATGGTTTGCAACTCGTCACAACCAGGATACTTCTCAAGTGTGCCAGCCTTGTACTTGGCAATGACCTCGTCACAGGCTGCGTATGCAGTCTCGACCAAGTCGTGTTTCGAGCGCAACAGCTTCTCGCTGGGATATACGTCGGTGATACCGATGGAGAAGCCCATGTTTGTAAACCAACGGGCCGACAATTTTGACAAGCGGTTCATACCCTCGGCAGCCGCCGCTGGACCGTAATCTCTCAGCATGATGTAGAACACGTTGTCCTTCTTTCCGGAACCGATAGTGGACTTATCCATCACACCACACATGACCTCGGAATTACGAATGACGAGCCAACCATCCTTGGGGTCGAGATCCTTGGGTCTACCATCCTTCGGCATCTTGAACTCTCTGCAAGCGGCATCCAGGTTGACCAAGCATGGGTCATCCTTGTTCGGGCGCATGAGGATATTGAAGACTTGCTTTCCAGTCCACAACATCTGGGGTTTCAGCACGGAGGGTGGGGGAAGATCGAAGCGGGTTTGAGGACCAAGCATGTAAAGACAGATCTGGGTGAACGAGCGACGATCGAAGAAGTTGTCCTTGCTACTGAGGACGTAAGCAGCACTGATGAAATCCTGGATAGCAGAAATAATAGGCTCTCCGTTCTTGGGTGTGGCCAAGTTGTTCTTGACACCCATGAGTTCCATGGCTTCAGCGCGCGCTTCTTCCGTCTGGGGAACGTGCAAGTTCATCTCGTCACCGTCGAAATCAGCGTTGTAAGGGTTGCAGACACACTCGTTGAGACGGAAAGTCCGGTGCGGGCGGACTTTCGCAAAGTGGGAAAGGATACTGAGTTTGTGCAGGGACGGTTGGCGGTTGAACAGAACAATATCACCATCCTCAATATGACGCTCGATAACATCTCCCTCCTGGAGCTGGTCGGCGATCATGTTCAAGTTACCATACTTGAGGAAAAGCTTGAACGTCTGACCCTTCTTGGTGATATAGTTCGCTCCAGGCCACTTCTTCGTTCCGTTCCGGACTCTCTGCTGCAGCTTCTCCTTGTTGTAGCGAGTCACGACTTCCGGGTAGGTCATGTTCTTCGCCACAAGCTCAGGAACAGCGACCTCGTCGACGCGCAAGTTAGGATCGGGAGAAATGACCGTACGGCCGGAGAAGTCGACACGCTTTCCAGACAAATTACCACGGAAACGACCCTGTTTTCCCTTCAAGCGCTGTACAAAACCGCGAATGGGCTTTCCCAAATCTGCCTTGTTCAAACCCGGAACGTCACTGTTGATGTACACGGCAATCTGCAGCTGCATGTAGTCCCAACACTCCATGATGGTCTGCACTGGCGCACCCTTCAGCAGCGCATTCTTGAGGTTAATGTTACTCTGGACAATATCTCCCAACTTGGCAGTCAAATCGTCCTCAGTCGAGGCCGCGTCTTGACCAACGGAGGGACGGATACAGACTGGAGGAGCAGGGATGAACTGCCAGAGAAACATCTCTGGTCTAGCCTCCTTCGGGTCTAGACCCAGCAATTCACAATCCGTATCGGAAATTTTCTTAAACAGGTTCAGCACGCGCAGGGCGTTCATATCATCCTGGGCCTTCTTGTAATGCTTTTCGACCTCGGCATTTGATGTACGCGCTTCGTCGAAAGACCGGTCAAAGACAATCTTGCTGGGCGGGGGCACCTTCTTGACGGAAGTCGAGGCGTTGAAGGCACGGAATTTGTCGTGGGTAATCTTCAGCGCGCTGGTACCGGCCTTCTTGACCACACCGTTCACGGCACCGCAGTGCTCGCAGTTGCGGGTCTTCTTGCACCGCTCGTTGATGCGCTTCGCAATCTGCATCCGTCGCAAGTTGTCCAGGCCGGGGCGACGCATTTCGCGGAGGAAGGCACGGCGATCGGCTTCGGGGAGGAGGATGTGGGAGCATTCTTTGCAGATTTCCTGGAGAATGGTAATGACTCGCTTGAAGTAACCGACGTGGAAGGAAGGCAGGACGAGTCTGACGTGACCGAAGTGTCCGTTACAGACCTGGAGGGCGCCACCACAGGTTTGGCATGTCGAGGTCTTGTTCGAAATACCCATGCGCGCGTCGAGGGGGCCATTGGCGACTACGGCTCGGTCATGTTCGAGATCGAAGAATTTCCGGTCGGAAACTTCCACCACACCTTGGCTGACGATGTCGTCGTTGGACCTTCGCAAGACAGAGTCAGCATCCCCTCTCCAGGTTACTTCCGCGACACAGGGAAGACGAAGCGGGGGAGGAAGACAGGAAGGAGTTGAAAACCCCAAAGATTACTTACAGGACACCGAACTTCAGTTCCTTGATGACTTTGGGGACGCGGTCAATGACCTGGGCCTTGCCCAGGTCGACCTGCACACCTTCTGGAGGCTGCATCACGGTGGTCAAATGATGATCATGGCAAGATGACAGTGACTCAGCGGAGATGGATGCGACGGCACTGGAATGAGTGCGCTCGCAAGAGGTATTGACCGCAGTAGTCGTGAGTAAAACTGTCAAACCAAGCGGCACGCCACCTCAGACCAGTCAGTGATTTGCGGTAGAATCGGAGAAAAGACGGCGACGACGGGAGGGGAGAGGGGGAGAAATTGCAGACCATTGCGGCGGCGGGGTCGGCGACGACGAACTTTTCTGCGGTTAAATTGGAAGCTCCGTCCGAGGCCAGCTTCCCCCGGTCCGTCCAATCACAGTGCGCGGATACCGCTGCGGCATTCTTCACTCGGCCGCAGTAAATAGGTACAGTATAATTAGTACTACTGCATTTAAACATTATGGATTTCATGAATCGAACAAAACACGTATATATGGTATAAGTTATAGGTTGAGAACTATGGTACAGTTGAATTGTGAAACCCACCCTGCTGTTGCCTCCTCATTTCGACAAGAAATTCTGGAATGCCTTCTGCTCAATTACCACATTGCCCACAGCCCGGAGTCTCTTGCGACCCTCCTTCTGCTTCTCCAACAGCTTGCGGCGTCGACTGACATCACTAGCATGAAGCTTGGCCAGGACATCCTTCCGATAGGGCTTCACGGTTTCACGAGCCACGACCTTGCGCCCAACAGCTGCCTGGATGATGATCTCGAAAAGTTGGCGGTCCACATGCTCCTTGAATTTCGTCACCCATTGACGACCAAGTCGATCCGCTTGGCTGTAGTGGACGATGCGAGCGACAGCATCCACAGGGGCTTTGTTGACCAACAGCTGCAGCTTGACAATACTGCTCGGTCTCCAGGCCGACTCTTCGTAATCCAGAGAGGCATAGCCCTTCGTGTTACCCTTGAGCTTACCGAAGAAGTCGTCGACCAACTGCGCCAATGGAAGTTCATATTTAAGAATAACCTGAGTAGACGTGAAGTACTCGAGGCTCTTCTGCTCTCCACGGTTGTTTTCACAGAGTTCGATGACCTTTCCTAGGTACTCATCCGGGAAAGTCAGAGTGGCCGTAACGTAGGGCTCATGGAATTCCAGGACCTTCGCGCGTGCTGATTCGTCGTCGGGGAACTTGGCCGGGTTACTGATGATCTCCTCTCTGCCGTCCTTGTACACGATCTTCACGGGAACTGACGGGGGAGTGATGATAATACTGGCTCCGTGCTCCTGGCGCAGACGATCCTCGAAAACAGAGCAGTGAAGAGTTCCCAGGAAGCCCAAGCGGAAACCGGCACCCAAAGCCTCCGAGGACTCCTTCTGCACTGTAATACTTCTGTCATTCAACATGAGCTGATTGATACTGTCCTCCAGGTGCTCGAAATGATCTGCATCGACAGGGTAGGCGGCCACGAAAACCATCGACTTAGGTTCTTCAAAACCCGGTAGCGGTTCCACAAGCTTTTCCGATCCCACTTTTGTGTACGTATCACCAATCTTGGCTTCCTTACTCCGCTTCATGCCCGGGTTGAAGTAGATGTAGCCAACTTGGCCAGCACGGAGCACCGTCTGTGGGGTCTCATTCGGGTACATGATGCCGACTTCGCCGACGTAATACTTGAGTCCCGTAGCGAAAGAAACAAGCTGATCTCCCGCTCGGATCTCGCCATCGAACACACGGACCAAGCAGATAACACCCTTGTAGGAATCGTACCAGGAATCGACGAGGAGCATACGCAGGGGCTTGGTGAAGTCACCGACAGGGCTATTTAGATCAGCTCGGATCATCAGCAAGAAAAGGGGCTAGGGATGCATACGCTGGAATCTTATCGACAACTGTAGGAAGCAGCTGCTCCACGTTGAGGCCAGTCTTAGCCGAGACCAACACTGCGCTCTCCGTGTCCAGTTCAAAAGAATGCTTCATCTGCTCCAGAGCACGCTGGGGCTCGGCCGAGGGCAGATCCACTTTGTTGATGACAGGGATCAACTCCAGACCTTGCGAGAAAGCGAGATAGAAGTTGGCAACGGTTTGCGCCTGGATGCCCTGACTGGCATCAACCAAGAGCAAGGCGCCTCCGCAACTGGCGTAACTGCGCGAGACCTCCGCACGGAAGTCCACATGGCCCGGGGTATCAACAAGATGGAGCAGGTAATCCTCCCCCTCATGGTTATAGATCATCGTACATGTCTGCGCCTTGACCGTGATACCACGTTCCCGTTCCACATCGAGCTTGTCCAGCACCTGCTTATTACTCCCAGGTTGGATCGTACCCGTCAATTCCAGCAACCGGTCGGACAACGTGCTCTTTCCATGGTCGACGTGGGCAACGATGCAAAAATTGCGGTATCGATCGATCGGTATAGCGGCGATTCTGTTCTCGAGATCCGATTTATGGACAGTGGAGCCTCTGGCGGAGCGTGATGCGGAGTTGGCGAAAAACCGAACGGAGGAAGAAAGGCCGAATGGCGGCTGGAGTAGGCTAGCAGCAGAACCCTTTGGCGCTGCGCTCAGCCACCTGGCTAACTGCAGGCATCCTCGCATTGGGAGGTCTGCACTTGCATGGGAGTGAAGTGTGATGGTGGGGGAGGGAGGGAGAGTATAGGATGGTCAGAGGGCGAGATCTTGCGGGCGGGAAAAAAAGGACGGCTTTTGCGGAGACGCTCGATTTGCGCGGGCGGTGGACCGAATTGCCGCGGCGACAAATGGTGTAAACAAAGCATTGATGAGTCCGTCACTTTTTCCACTGCATCTGCAGCTCTTGCCCACAACACACAGCATCCAAAGTCCCTTCTCATATCGCATTATACCACTATGTCGGCTGCAAAGGATAAATCCAAGGTTCACAAGCTGTCCTTGAAAGGTACGATCCAAAGCCTCCTGAGATAGACCGGTGCAGAACGCTCACAGGTAGATAGGATCGGCGAAGTTGGTCGCAGAATTCGTGAGTACCTTACCAAGTGATATGGCTTTCTGGTATCTAATATACATAGTTCGAATACTCCATCAATTCTATCCTGTAAGTGTCTGTTTGACAATGGCCCAGCCTACATCGGCCATTGACATTTCGACCAGTTTCCAGCGGGGCGTGTATCCTCCCGAAGACTTCACTACGTAAGTGCACTCTACCTGAACTCATCGAGGAGCTCTCTAACTCTTTCTACAGGGTCAAGAAATATGGCCTCAACATGCTCGGTTGGTCTATCTCCATCAGTTTATGCCCTCGATCCCTCTATTGATCAAGCCCAGTCACCTCCGACGACCAAGTCAAAGCCTACATCAAGAAGATCATGTCGCAATTGAACAAGTGGATGATGGGAGGGAAGATATCGAAACTCGTGGTTGTAATCACAGACAAGGAGACTGGAGAGCACGTAGAGAGATGGCAGTTTGACGTACGCCTGAGGTCCTCCCTCACCAAGCACACGGAGACTAACCCGGAGGCACCAGGTCCAAATCTTCGGCAAACACTCCAAGAGCCACTCTTCCAAGTCGACTGGCGACAAAGAAAATGCTACCCCAGGGTACAGACTACATTCTTCTCTCGAAACCACACAAGCTAACCAACACCCCCACAACAGCGACAAGGAACCCCAACCCGCCAGCGTGGAGAAGACGGAGAAGGAGATTCAGGAGGAAATCCAGGCGATCTTCCGGCAAATCACCGCCTCCGTGACCTTCCTGCCCGTGCTGAACGGATACTGCACCTTCAATGTTCTGGTGTACGCGGACGCCGACTCCGAGGTCCCCGTCGAATGGGGCGACAGCGACGCGAAAGAGATCAAGAACGCCGAGAAGGTTCAACTCCGGAGCTTCAGCACGAACAACCACCGAGTCGAGACTCTGGTCAGCTATCGCCTGGCGGATTGATTGATTGAATATCTATGTTTTTCTTTTGTTTCTTCTTTTCAACTGGCGTTGTGGAATGAGAGGAAGGCGGAGCAGCATCTGGGACATTTGACATTTCGGGGACCTTCATAAATCCAGCCCATGTATTCTTTCCAAAATCGCACACAATGAACGACTTTAATGAGCCAAGGCACTCGTTCAGCTACCTAGTACCTACTGTCGCTAACCGTACCAAGGCAATTCCTTCAACCCGTCGAACCACTCATTCCCACTCCTCCCTCCCTTCCACCGAACCAACGCCTCGACCACCCCCTCCAACCCATCGACATCCCTCAGAACCCCCTCCTCCATCCCCACCGTCCACCCCCTCGCCGCCCTCTTCCTCCCTAACACCCGCCCAACCCCATACCTATCCCCCCTCCACACCCCAATCCCCCTCTCCTCCTCCCCCGCCACCAACTCCCGTAACGGCGTCACCACCTCCGGCGGATTGATGCCCACGACCTCGACCTCGACCCTCGACTCGGCCCCTCCCAGCCCGACAGCCGGAAAGTGCACCTCCGCGAACCGCGCCCGCTTGAACGCATGCGTCACCACCGTCACCCGCGTCGGGTATCTGCCAGCCACCGCCCGGAACCGGAGCAGTGAGAACAGGACATTCTGGTAGGAGTCGGTGGCGCGGTTCTCGGCGACGAGCCGAGTGGGGTCGATAGGTGGGGCGAATTGGAAGTAGTTGTTGGCGCGGGCCAGGTTCTAGTTGGGTTATGAGTATGTATATGTGAGTGACAATTGGGGCTTGCTTTGCGTGAGACTGTGTTGGGGGGATTGGGGGGAGGGTTCATCGGTCCATGCTCGTTGTCTCCGAGAATATCGTTTTTGATAGAATTGTGGGTGAGTGTAGTCCACACTCACGGTTAGGTAGATACTGCGCCTAACACGAAATAGATAGACGGGTACTGTGTGCTATAAGCTAGGCAGGAACTTACAAGATACGATTCCCCTTCCGCTAGAGGCGTGCGGGTCGGTTTCGTAGGGCCCCTGTATATGTGCACCCCATCGTTCCCGATCAGTTTGCATCCCGTATGTGCCCTCTTCTCTTGGAGACCAACTAGCCCGGATCGAGGGCACTCCCCGGCGGGGGAGATCATGCTAGAGATAGCGGGGGTGTGGGTAGACATACCCCGAGAACACAAGCAGGCTGTCCGGATCCTGGGCTGCGAGACGGAGGCCCGCCTTGACGTGTGCGGTGAACGTGGGCGTTTCGCCTTTCTGGAAGGGTTCGATTTCCCTTCAACAGTGTCAATATCCGGAGCTGGGTTCCTGGCACGAGTAGTCAAACAGAAGTTCAGAAGTAGGATACAGCACTGACCATTCGTCCTCGGAGAGGCCATGGGTTGGACCACCCTTGTATATGGCGTGGCAGCAGACGGTGATTAGGTGGGTGAACGGGTGGGTCATTATCGGGATTGGGTGCAGTGGTCGAATTGCGTTTCTGGTGCAGGTTTGAGAATTGAGATAGAGGTGGATGATGGAGACGGGAGGTTTGGAGACTACTGGGTACGCAGTTGATACAGCTACATACAGATCAAAAGCATTTGACTGATCGTTTAAGTGTTAGTGTATTACCTAAGCCGATAACCTCAAAGAGGTTACACTACTGAATTGCGCCTTGAGAAATTTGACCGGAGTAGCCATGATGATATTGATTGAAAACATGTAAGAAGGGAGAAGCCCAGGCGCAAGCTCTGACACACCGATTTCGTCGGATCGAAGCTGGCCTCATATTGATAATCTTCCAGCTAAACATCAGTAATATACATATCGATCTGGTGAAAACCATACAACAAGATATGGCCATACCCCAGCCGAGCAATGTGAACGATCCGAAGAAAAGGTAGGATGGATAGTGATGAAGAATAAAGAGAAAACGAAGAAGTAAACCACGAAAGAACCTCATCCACAATCAACAAACTCCGTGCGAATCCCATGCATGATATGCAATCACAGAGGTAACTATGGTATCATGTCATCAACACACAGATGGTTGCAAGGAAAACCAGCTTGCCAGACATAATGACGCCGAAAATTGACAGCAGCAGAGGCATATGCAAGGGTACAGTGTACATTTTAAAAGAGTAGGTGTTTTTTTTTGGTGTCTGCCGAGCAAATACAATGATGTACGAAAAGGAAAGAAGCAAAAAGAAGGCGTCGGCAGAGGGTATCAGAAGATGAAGAGGGGGAGAACAATATTACGTTTAAATCAACGGATCGTGGCGATATGTGCAATCATCACCTTTGCGGCATTTCCCGCTCTGCCAATACCGGCAAGGTACAGATCCTGCCTTGGGCTATCTGCCAGTTAGCTCGTTGCCTGCATGATGATTGGATTTACCGAGAGATACTTACGTGCTTCTTGCCAAGATCATTATACCTGTTCCGCTTGGGATAGCTGTACCTGTCATCATCGGTCCCATCATATCCACCAGACTCGCGAAGGCGCTTGCGCTCCGGGTCCTCAAAATGCCCAGTGTGTTGAGGCGGGTTGCCTGCGGTGGGCTGGTTCTGGCCATTTATCTGGGAGAAAATGGCAGCGAGGTTGGGCGCAATGCTGGGTTGAGACGGTGGAGCTTGCGGGGCAGTAGCCGCCGGCTGCATCTGCTTTTGTGCATTCATGATGGCCAGGATATTTTGGAGATCAATGGCCTGGCCTGTTGCAGGCTGAGGAGCGGCAGGAAACTGGGGCATCTGCAACATGGGAGGCTGAGAGGTTGGCTGTGGCTGCGGCTGCGGCTGCGGCTGCGGCTGACAGAACATGCTGAACGTCCGTTCGAGATCCGAGATGGGCGCGGCTGCCGGCTGAGTCTGGGGGGGAGGGGTTGATTTTGGTTGTTGGGGCGCACTCTGAATAATCTTCAAAAGATTCGAAATATCGAATGGCGCTTGGGCGCTTGCTGCGGGCGCGGCTGCAGGTGGCGGCTGAGGTTTGACCGCTGCGATATATCGGTTTTGACGGGCCTGCGGACATATTGTGAGCACGCAGTCGGTTCGTGCGACATACAAAAACGGGATACGCACCTTGACATGGTCCGGAACCTCGCCAAAGGAGACCGCGACAGTTGTGGGTTCTTCATTGTCGGGTGGCGGGGGCTCTTTGGGCGTTGACGGCACGTCCGCAGGCGAAGTATAGAACACCATAAGGGTCGTTGCCTCACGATACTCTTGAGCCTTCCTCTCCGCACTTTCCGGAACTTCAATACCACCACGCTTGATGAAGTTCCGGCCACGTTCCTCGTAAGGCATGTCCTCGAAGTCGATTTCTAAAGGATTGTCAGTGACCCCAAAGGCCGACACCCGAGCATCTTCAGTGAGACTTACCGGACGGCAGAAGGTATTCGAGCAACTGTTCCTCGCGAAAGCCGCCTTCTTCGTCTTCCTCCTCGTCGAGATCGCGGTGAAGCTTCAGCACACTACCTTCACCCTTCACATCACCCGCTTCACGCTGCATGCGATCGCCGGGACCAAGCTCCTCGTCAGGGTCATGGGTGAAGAGCCGGACTTCAGTTAGCGACTCGTCAGGCTTCCAGGTGACCCGCAGCCGGCGTCGAGCCTCCTTACGAAGGCGCCTCTGCCGTTCTTCTTCCGTCTCGGGCGACTTGGGTTCGGACGGCTGAGCAGGAGTCGTCTCCTTCGGCTTGTTCAGGTCTGCCATAAGGTCCCCGAACGAGAAAGTCGGCCGCGGAGGTGCAGGCTGGGGTTCTTTCCTTTCCGAGGGGTTGCTGCTTGGGATTCATTAATCACTCGGTTGTGTCTGTATCATCTCGTACAATCATCTTACCTGGTCTTCGCCGCTGCTGCCGCTGCGCGCTCAGCATTCGATGTTCCCGGTCGTTTCGAGGCCGACGAAAGACTTCCAAACAGATTGGTTGGCTTCGGCGCCACAATGTTAGTCTTCGGACGAGAGGGCTGCGCTGCCGCTGCCGCTGCCTTGTTCTCCGGGCCTGCCTCTTGTGGTCGCCGCACAGGTGCCACAGCGCTAACGGGCTTCGCAGCATTCTTGGAATGAGACGCTACGACTACTCGCTTCGTTGCCGGCTGTCCATTGCTTTCAGTATCGCGAGGTCTTTTAGATCCAGCGAGTTCTGCCCGAGCGCCGTCGGGGGCAGCCGTAGCAGTGACAGTGCTTGTTTGCTTACTAGGCGAGCCGTCCTTGGCCGCTGGCTTCGCAGTATCCTGTTTCCTTCTGGTAGAGGCCGCAGCATTGTCCATGATCTTCTGCGCCAAGTCTCTGACAGCTGGGCCACCTTTTTTAACAAATCTAGGCAACAGCTTGGCAACATTGGTCTTCTGTAGCACATCCTCGTCCATAGTAACAAAGCGCGAAAGCAACTACGCATGGAGATCAGCGTTCTGTCAAATGAAGGGATAACGGGCGGCACCGCTTACCTTGAGTATATTCAGGGTCAATGTTCCGTTGATGTCAGCAGCCTGGTGTCGGTCCAGCAAGAACGAATACATGGCTGCCACAGCTATGGGATGCTCACCCAACCTGTAAACGTCAGTAATCTATTTTCCTCCGTCAAACTGTAAACAGGCTCAAGCAACGAAAATTATAAGTGACCGTATCTGCAACCCCCATGACTGGTGGAGCCAAGCCGGTGGCCAGTCCATACTCAACGAGCATTGCGGAAGCACCCAGTCTCTATCGGCAGGGACCAATTTCTTTGTCCTCGGAAAGGGAAACCCTTCCTAGCCATGTTGTCTCGGTTTAGGACCAAGCGACTCGACCAGGTTGGACTCTCCACTCCGAGGAGTGAGCGTTATTCACCCTTACTGACAGACACTCCTTTAATAGATGCCAAAACCCACACTAGGTAGACTACATGGGAAAGGCTCATATTTCGTTTCTGACTTCTAAAGTCACGACGGCAACGACATGCTAGGTGCGGCAGGGGGCAGAAGCGAAAAGGAAGAAGAAAAAGAAGAGGAAAAAGAAAAAGGACATACTTCTCGACGATTATTGGATGGCCCATTTCCAAAGTCGCACAAACGACCACATCCATGAGACGGCGCTGTAAGACCACATCCTTCTTCAGCTGGGCTGCTTTATCATTATTGCCGGTATTCTCGGCCGCCTTCATGGCTTGGGAGCTGTCTTTCCATGCATCCCTTACGGTTTTCACAACGTCTTTGAATGCGACCAGCGCACTCTTGACCTTGTCCACATTGGGCCGTCGATTACGTGGAGACCACACGGCCTTTAGAGCATCATACTTCGCAGCAGCTTCGGGCTCACTAGGACGAGACACCGGCAGGGGAGACGGCTCTTCGGGTGCCCGATCCTCGATCTCAAGCTCCGAGTCGGAACTGTCGGTCTCTGATTCCGAAGACTCAGCTGCCCCGTCCACCTTACTACTTCCCTTGACAGTCGTCTTGGTGGATTGAGAGGTTGTCTGTTTCTTCGTTGCCGGTTTCTTGGCCTTTCCGCCCTTTGCAGCCGCCAGTGATTGAGCCAGATTGGGACCTAGTTCGTTCAGCGGGATCTTCAGCAACCGCGGTGTAACACAACGTACCATTGAGGGGTAACACAAACTCGTATGCAGATTGCGGTTTAGGGGCAATCGGTTGGCTAGGTGCTACGGGCTGCCCCATTGCCGGTGGCATCTGCAAGTCTTCCCGATAAAACGTGTAGAGCCTGAATGGTGTCAGAGGGCGCGTGCGACTGGAGAAGGCAGGCGAGATAGACCTACTTTGGTTCATCTGTGCGATCATATTCAGATGGGTTGAGGTAGAGAAGGTTATTAGGGTGAAGGGCGGCTTGTTGATTAGCAGCAGCTTGCTGTGCAGAGCTGAGGAACTGCGGGTTAATGGTTTGATTAGATACGGGAGGAGTTGACCGAGTGAACTCGGTGTTGTAATCCATCGGTACTTGCTTGACACCAGTTAGCACAGCTTGTCAGAGTTCAGAGAAGGAAAATTGACATACTGAATTTCTTTCAGCGTAGCCTGCAGGTAGTGAGTACTGCGGGACATGGTGTGGGTGTGGGTCGGATCGGAAATGTGTCGCTTGAGGCTGTGGCTGCGCCGCGGGAGGCGAATGCATATGAGATTGAGGAAAGACATCAGGCACTGGCAGGTTCTGAGGAGGATAGTAGGATCGAGGAAATGTGTAGGATGGGAAGTGGGCGCTGTCCGATGCCGGGAGGGGCTGCGTGTCATATGCAGGATGTGCTGAGGAGAATTGCGGTGCTTGACGATATTGCGAAGTCATCCCGATCGGATGAGCGGTTGCCGGTAAGATGGGTTGTGGATGTAACGCAGCTGTGCGCCATGATTGCGGGGAGGAGGAATACAGACCATGATTCTGATCTTGAGGGGTCGGTAACGGACTCCGCGATGGAGGGTTCTGACCGAAAACCGGATGATCCCAGCTAATTCCTAGCGGCTGATGTGATGATTGTTGTTGTTGTTGCTGTTGCGGTTGTTGTGGCTGCTGTGACTGTTGTGGCTGTGGCTGTGGTTGCGACTGCAATCGGGATTGCGATCGAGACTGCGACTGCGACTGAGGTTGGGGGGGAGGCTGTTGGTGTAATTGCTGTTGTGGAGGATGTGCATGTTGAAGCGAAGGATCGGAGTTTGTATACAGTGGTTCGAAGCTGTTCCAGTACTCAGGCGGCGGTAACGAGCCGGGATCTACTGGCGCGCGGTGCAGCCCGGGCATGATGTTTTGCGGCGGCGACTGCTCCATGCTTCCGGTCTATCTCCACGCTTTGCCTCCTGCTTTATAGCAGTAGCAGCAACAGAAACGACAGCAATTGCCACCAGTGGTATAAGGTAAGGACGGTGGGGAGGGGGAGTTGTTGGGGGTATGTTATGATAAGGTACTAGTATAAGCCAGTGCAGGATGGATTTGACCCAAAGTGGTTAAGAGTCACATGCATCCACGTGCCGGGAGGTTGCCAAGTTGGGACAAGATCGAATGCCGCTCTTAAAAACTTCAAACTTGAGTGGGGGGGGGCGCGGTCACGATAAGTCTATTGGTCCAAGCTCCTTGAGCAACGGCGGCGCAGCAAAACTGGTCCGGAAGCCCGCTGCAACGAATCAAGGATGCTGGCCGAGTTTGTCAGCCTGTGAGTTTGCTGATACGTCGGAATTCAAAGGAATAACAGGGAAAGCGGTAACACCCGGTCAGAGCGAGGCTCAAGGATGAGTGGCAAAAAGAGCAGGTAGTTGACTTCTCTTCCGGCCCAGCCTTGTCTTCCTCACTTTAGGTGGAATATCGCGAATGATTGGGATGAAAGGAGAAAAAACGAAAGGGGGGAAGGGAAACCACACCTGGAAACCAATCTCTCTGATCTCTAGATTGTTTGGCTCGAAAAAGAGAGAGTGAGAATGAGTGAGCGAGCAAATGGAAATAGAATGTGATGAGGTAGAGTAGATGGGAGAGGTCGATGCCGCAACCAACTGCTGTTGCCGCCCTGTGCCTGGATTGGCCTTTCTTCCTCCTTAGTATGTCACGTCCACGTCCGTCTCTCTCGCGCGCGCGCTGTCGGCCCAGTGTAGTAGTCAAACGACACCACAGCAGAGCAGCAGTTATGTTTTTTTAAAACAGGAAGAGGCTGGGCCCAGCTCTGGTTTCGAATACACCGGCCCAAGTACGTACTGTACTTTGTAGTCTCCGTATAGCTTCACTTCTCTTTGCTTCTCTTTTCTTTGCCTGCCGTCTGTCTTTTCCAAAGCAAACGCTTATGCTTGTTTGTAGGTAACCTTGTCACTCTTGCTAGTCTTCAAACCTCTTCCCTGACCTTGTCTGCAGAGGCAATTCAGCTGGAGCGGGAGAAGGGAGGGGGGCGAAAACTCCTTCCTGCTCGTACTGCCTTGCCTTTTCTTGTCCTTCTTCAGCTTCCTTAGATCTCGACTTTAGAAAATGATCTGAAGAGATGTTATACAAAGAGCCACTCGGAACGGCAGTTGAGCAGCATAATCATTTGCTTTACGAGGAGGGTAGTGATAGTGATGGAAGGGACTTGGAGGGGAAGGGGGAGGGGGGAGGGGGGAGGGGGGTAGGTGAGAAGGTGGGAAGGTGGGAAGGTGGAAGGTGGAAGGTGGAAGGGGATTGATTCTTGGGGAGGGAGAAGGAGGGAACTGGAACTTGGAAGGAGGAGAGAGGGGGAGGAGGAAGGAGGATTGGTAGGTAGTAGGTAGTGGGTGAGGGTGAGGTGGTAAGACTGAAAAAGCCGGCGGGCGGCAATCGGTTGTTCCAGTTGCGTTGTTGGGCGGGCGCCTCAACCTAAGTCTACGCCCGTTCAGCGATAGCTCCTATCACGTGAGATGTTAAACAGACCTTTTGTCCGATTTGTCTGGTTTGTCTGGTAGTTATGTCTGGTTTGAGCGGGACAGCTCAGGATGAGCTCAGGATGTGCCAGGTGGAGAGCGTCTCCGGTACTAAGTTACTCATTAGTACGGAGTATTACTGCGAGACGGTCTCATCGACCGACCCGACCGACCCAACTACTTCCCCGATCTGGATCTACACTGCGCAACTTACCCGTGACACCTTACGCTGTCCTTTTCGTCTTTGCAATTCACATCTTCTTATACCCCACTACCTCCTTCTAATCTTGCTCTCGGTCTTCACAGCCACTGTGGTACTCTCATCGCCTAACTCCAACTGGTCATGATATTGAGTCAATTCAGGTGATCGTGAAACCGTCCGGGGTGTTGCAGCAAGTCCGCATGATGGCATCGCATTCCACCTCCCTCCGTGACCGTCAGGTCGGTAGGTTTCAGCCTCCCTTTTCGATCATCGCTGCGATCGCACAAGTCTAAATCTCCCTCAGCTTCCATTCAAAAATTACTAAACTTGAATCACGATACACATCCCACCGACGAAACCCACCCCGACGGCTCTGCCCAGGGCCTGTTCTCAACCCCCGTCTTGAACGAGGACGGGGATCCGATTTGGAAAGTCTTGGTATTTGATAACCTGGGACGAGATGTGATTAGCAGCGTCCTGCGTGTCAATGATCTTAGGACATGGGGGGTCACAATCCATCTGTACGGGGTCCCCTGCGTGTGGACTTATACTTGGCCAGACCTTCAACTGACATAGACCACAAGCAACATCAACGCCAATCGCTATCCGATACCCGATGTACCTGTCATCTATCTCGTCGAGCCTACCGCTGCCAACATCCAGGCGATCACCAATGACCTCTCCCGCGGTCTCTATTCCCCCGCCTACATAAACTTCCTCTCCTCCGTACCTCGACCCCTGCTGGAAGACTTTGCCTCTCAGATTGCAACTACAGGCACCGCAGAACATGTCGCACAGGTCTTTGACCAGTACCTAAACTTCATCGTTGCGGAGCCAGACCTCTTTAGCCTGGGATTAGGCAACGATGCCTACTGGAAGATCAACAGTGCACAAACAAGCGACGATGACTTGGATGTTATTGTCGATCGGATTGTCAGCGGGCTGTTCAGCGTCAGCGTTACGATGGGTAGGACTTGGGTTCCGTCCGTAATCGTTTGTTGGCTAACATGCAAATAGGTTCGATTCCCATCATTAGGTGTCCCAAGGGCGGGGCGGCGGAGCTGATAGCTACTAAACTCGATCGCAAGCTCCGCGATCATATCCTCAACTCGAAAGACAATCTCTTCTCCAGCAAGAAGGCCACGCCCGGCGTGCCTTCATCGCGACCGGTCCTGGTCATTGTCGATCGCAACGTGGACTTAGTTCCCATGTTGTCTCACTCTTGGACCTACCAGTCCCTTGTTCAAGATGTTTTGCAGATGCGTCTGAACCGGATCACAGTAGAAACAACGGATGATACAAATCCAGCAAAGGGTGTAACGAAGCGGGCGTACGACCTGAATAGCAATGACTTCTTCTGGAAACGCAATGCCGGTGCACCCTTCCCCCAGGTTGCCGAGGACATCGATGCGGAATTGACGCGATACAAAGAGGATGCCAATGAGATAACCAAAAAGACCGGGGCTTCTTCTATTGAAGACCTGCAGAACGATACCAGCGCCTCAGCGCAGCACCTCAAGGCAGCCATAACGCTACTACCTGAACTGCGGGAACGGAAAGCCATTCTCGACATGCACATGAACATTGCCACCGCCCTCCTCAAGGGTATCAAAGACCGCCAGCTGGATAACTTCTTTGAACTCGAAGAGAATATCACTAAACAGTCCAAGACGCAGATCATGGACCTCATCAACGACTCCACAAAGGGCAACAACCCGACCGACAAGCTCCGCTTATTCATCATCTGGTTCCTGAGCACGGAGACCGAAGTCTCCCGGGCCGAGATGAGCCAGTTCGAAGAAGCCCTGACGCGCGTGGGTGTGCAGGACGTCAGCCCATTGTCGTACGTCCGCCAAGTTCGCGAGATCACGCGCATGACGATGATGACGACGGCGACGGCGGGCGCCGCGCCGCAACAGCAACAATCGTCGAATCTCTTCCGCGGCTTCTCTTCACTCTCCAACCAACTGACCGACCGCATTACCTCCGGCGCCCTCGGCGCCAACTTCGACTCCCTCATCTCCGGGGTCAAGAACTTTCTCCCGGCTAACAAGGACCTCACCCTGACCAAGATCACCGAGTCGATCATGGACCCGGCCTCGGCGTCCAGCTCCGCCATCGCCAAGACGGAGAATTATCTGTATTTTGACCCGCGCAGCGCCAACGCTCGCGGCGCCATGCCCCCGGCCTCAGCGTCCCGGAATGCCCAGGGCCAGGGTGCTTTCGGCGGCGGTGCTGGCCCCGGAACCACAGCGACCTTCGGGCAGCGGCGCCAGGGCTTCAACGAGGCCATCGTCTTCACCGTCGGCGGCGGTAGCATGGACGAGTACGGGAACCTGCAGGACTGGGTCCGTCGGGCGAATGGTCAACAGGATGGTGGTGGTGGTGCCGGTGGTGTCCGGGGCGCTGGGCCGGGTGCGTTCCCTGGGCCTCGCCGGAGGGTGGTGTACGGTAGTACGGATCTGATGAATGCCAATGAGTTCCTAACGGAGTCTCTGGCGAAACTGGGGCGGGAAGGTTGAGCGGTGACCGAGGCGGAATTGCTTAGCTCTTCTAGCTTTCACCTTTTCCACGCACGTAGTATTGGTAGTATTGTTGTACCTTGAGTCTAATTCGACACGCTTGATGTGACGAAAAGAGTTCAAAAGAATTCGGTGCCGCGAGCTGCTACTCAGTAGGTAATTCTATACCTTTACTCCTGGACTTTATACTTGGATCATGTGAATGGATCGTGCATCGATTGCTCTCTGCCTTTGAATGGAATAGAATGAAGATGAAGATTAGCACAAAATTAGTCTGCGTGTGTGCAGAAAGCGGAACAAGAATCGAAAAATGAAACCCCCCTCTCAAGGTAGTGAACAGCCTGATGCGATAAATTAGCACCCAGTTCTAGTTACCCACAAATGAGGTTAGAAAGCACGGCGACCCCCTTCTCTAGTTGCGCATCCACAACGACGTTTGTGTCAAGTTGCAGAAACGAAAGTCAAATGTAAAAGTAAGAAGGCGAACAATAAGGGCCGAACTGCGTCAGCCGTCGCCCCTTGAGATCCAAGTACGTACGAAGCCCCTTCTATCCCCAGCCCCTACTAACAACAGCCCCTCCCTCTTCCCGGTCTTCTTAAGCCCGGCTTCACGATTATGTTCAATCTATCCCCGACTACTCCGGGCCCAGAAGCAAGAAGCCCGAGCGGGGATTCACAGCACGTCCTTCTCCCGCTTGACGCTCCGCACGGAGATATCGTGCTCCACTGCAATTCCATATCCCATTTCTAGATCCTGCTGCTGCTGCTGCTGTTGCTGACGGCTCTGGTTTGGATCGGCGTAGCAGGTGGTTCCGGTGCCGGTGCCGGTGCCGGGTTTGTTGCCTCTTGGGAGGGAGGCGGACGTGGAAGTTGATGTGGTGCAGGCCGAATGGGAGGGGTGTTTCTCGTCCCCGAAGTAAGAGAACGAGAGGACCTGCCACAAGTTGCGGCGAGAGGAGGTCGAGCTGGCCAGGTTGTTGCTATTGGTGTTGCTGTTGCCGGAGCGGTGGTCGAGGGCGACGCCGGCCCAGATGGAGGAGAGGGGCAGGGAGATGGTTACCAGGGTGAGGACGTTGGAGGAGAGCTCCGGAACGTTGACTGCGTAGTGGAGGATAGAGAAGAGGGCTATTTATTTAGGTGGTTTAGTTAGAAAAACGCTTAGGGCAATATCAACTGGGCTCGGGTTCTCTGAAGGGGAGGAGAGTTGTGCACGTACCGGGCACAACGAGCGTTTGACAGCCCATTACAAAGATCACCTTCATTGGGCCAAAGTCGGCGACCCCCAAGCGTCTGCGCTGACGGATGGCATAGCCCAGTTTGGCAACGAAGACGGTACAGAAGAAGCAGATGCTGATGGTCAGAGTGATGTTGGCGGCGCTTTGGATCCAGATCAGGGGCGCGCTAGTCACGGCCTGGATGATGGTCTTGCAGTTCTCGACCATCAGGCCAAGGCGAAAGCCAGTGGGGACCAGAGCTACGACTATGGACACACCGAGCAAGAGGCGCCGGTAGCGGCGGCGGAGGTTAGCGCAGACGACTTGGACCTGCAGGACGAGCGAGATTTCAATGCTGATGAGAAGGAGGGTGGCCAGCACGACTCCGAGAACCGAATTGGCGTATGTGGATTGGGGCACGCGGGAATAGTCGCTGCCAAAGTAGGCGTAGACGTGCACGAACGGGGAGGTGAAGTACAGGGCCTGGCAGAGAAGCAACCCGATGTTGAGAAGCAGGGCTGAGCAGTTGAGGAGGTAGACACTGGAGCGACGCTTCTCAGGCCGCGTGAGGAGTAGGAGAATCACCAGCAAGACAATGCTGGCTCCTAGCTGTGCCCCGTAATTGATGCAAATGCGGATGCAATACTGGATGAACTGGTCCACAGCTTCCACGGGGACATTGAAGGGAGTGCCGTCCGCAGCGTGGAAGGTGACGTTCTGAGTGAACGGGTCGAATTCTGGACTCATGATGGCGATTCGATCAACGAATTGCTTCTTTCTAAGCCTTGGTATGCTGTTGCTGTCCAATGTAAAGAGTGATAAGACGAAGTAGCGAGCGTGATTGGGATTAGACGTGGTTGTCCACTTTGAAAAGGAAGACGAAGAGACCATTTAACCGGCGATTTGCGCACGATTCAGTACATGAGACGTGTTGCTGAATATAGTATCCAGGTTCGCCTCGATGAATGCATAGCCAATGGGTCATTGCGGTAATATTGTCCATGCGGTGCAACCCCCGAGACAGACAATGCCTCTACTGAATCAGGGATGAGGTATAACAATATAAGAAGTAGAACACTGTAGGCCTCAATCTTGTACAATGCCAATCATCGGTTTGTCCCAGCAAACAATGCTAGACAAGGAGGTCTTGACAGTCTTGACAGCTGAGACAAACAATATCATGGCCAATGTCAAGAACAATAGCAAGCTCAACAGGTGGGCCATGATCCGCGCACGGTGTTTGACACGTGCCATTCTGGCGACTGGGAGGACCACGGCCCCATGACCTCAGTCTTCGGTACATTCTTGATGATACACTGGGAGAGATCTGGAGACGCTTGTGGTTGTACATCGATATCGATGTGTTGCTGTGATGGGGCCACAGTTGACGCCGGCAGCTCCCTAGTGATGCGACATTTGAGGCGCGATCACTGTTCCTGAGATCCAGAATGCCAACTCATAGAGCATATTGCACTGTAAGCTCGAATAGATCTTGAGTCAGGGGTCCTCGAACTCAGGAACTATGCTCTCGGCATGTTGACGGTGGGATTTCGACGAAAAGATAGCAGACGCATGTGAACCTTGAAGGTAATTTGACATCTAAGTCCACTTGTTTAGAGGTGGACATAGCTAATATTGCAGATATTCTTGGTCAAGAAAGAATGGATCAGGTCATGTAAGCTTGTAACAGCTCAACCGAAGCTAGTCCCATTGCCAAACATCATGTGTGGTGGTAATTCTGGGAATTTATGGGGATCAGAGAGACCTTGGGAGGTGGAGCGGAAGAAGCTGAGTGATGCTCGGCCGCCGCTGACCTCAACTGCTCCGCCTGCCTCCAACTCCAACCAACTCATTCCCCCCCGCCCCGCCATGCGATTCCCACTCCCGCCCATCCCAGCTCCCTCGCCATGGCTGCAGTGCCGCAGAGGACACTCAACTGGCTCTACGGCGTCTTAACGCGGGTGAGAAAGCTTGCAACTTGTTTTAGGCTAATCTATCCATCACGTCACTGACTGCCTACCCTCAGGACCACTACGATCCCAGACTAACCTACCAAGACCCCAACCGGACGTACCACGA
The DNA here is from genome assembly GCF_003184765.1 of Aspergillus aculeatinus CBS 121060. Lineage (NCBI taxonomy): Eukaryota > Fungi > Ascomycota > Eurotiomycetes > Eurotiales > Aspergillaceae > Aspergillus > Aspergillus aculeatinus. Next base: position 297,554 of record NW_020291516.1, read on the forward strand.
TGTCGCGAACACGCTCGCCCAGTATCCGTCCATCGCGCCACGAACTGAAGTCTATAGTACGTGATAAATTCCTTGTTGAATGTGGCTGCTTCTCGTTCTGTCCAGGTGCTAACCACTTGTTTGTTTATCTAGCCTACGAAACCGGATTCTCGGCCCTGCTTCTCCAACTGTCAGGCACGCTCCCGGTGTCGTTTCGCGGCACCGTCTACAGATTTCCTGTGACATTGTGGATACCAAATACTTATCCTCGAGAACCCCCTATGGTCTACGTTACACCAACCCAAGATATGGCAGTGCGTGTGGGTCAGCACGTAACGCTGGAGGGGAGGGTTTACCATCACTACCTGGCACACTGGGCTGAAGCATGGGAGGTCAGTACTTTCGGGAATTTGCGACCCGCGCACGAATCTGACAAGTTATCACAGAGATCGTCTCTGGTCGACTTCTTGTTAATCTTGCGAGAGGTTTTCGCAAAGGAGCCGCCAGTGAGATACAAGCATCAGTCACTTGTACAGCAGCGACCACCGCTGTCACCGCAAGTGCAGGCACCTCCGCCTTTGCCTCCACTACCCCCAGAGCTCGAATCATCTCCTAGGCGCTCCGTAGTGACTCAAGTCCCATCCGTTGCGTCTACGCAGCGCCCTGCTCAAATGCCACCTCCGCCTCCTCCGCCTCCCCCGAAGCCTGGCCAGACCACGGGTCCAGAATCCCAGTCACAGTGGTCCTCACCCGCAGGACGATACGATTCTCCCCCTCCGCTTCCCCCGTTACCACCCAAAGAACAAGACCTTCGAAGGTTGTCTTTCCAGCAGCAATCAAGCATCAACATCCCTGGAGCCCGGTCGTCGCAGTACCCTCCGGAACAGAGCAGCATCCCTCTCCAGCCGACTACAAGTCAGTACCAGCACCCGCAGCATGCCCCTCCGCCGGCAACGGAATATCCCCAGGGACAAGCATACGCTCAGCCTTTGAGCAATGCACCCACCGTACCACCACAGGACTTTGGGCGCCTGTCTCATCAGCCCGTCCCAGCCCAGATGCCCTCACGACAGACACCTCTGCCACATACTGCATACTCCCAGAGGCCGCCTCATCAGGGGCCCGCTCAGCCCTTACCCCAGCATCAACATCAACCAGCTCTACCGGCACAGCAGCAGCAGCGTCCCAAATCTGAAACGCCTGACCTTCTTACCTCACCTTTCGAGCTCGAGCTCCCCTCATTCACACCTACCGGCCCCGCACCCCCCATTCCTCCCAATCCAGAAAAGGACGCTCTGCTCCATGCTGTCTCCAAGACTCTCTCTGAAACCCTGCAGACCAACATTGCACAATCCGAATCGGCGGCGCATTCCCTTCTCTCTCAGTCTCACTCTCTTCACGCCGCCATTGCAACGCTTCAGGGGGAAATCTCTTCTTTGACTACCCTCAATGCGACTTTACAGTCGAATACTTCCATCCTTCAGCATACTCTCCACCGCGCCGATGGAGTCATTGGCGACGCGCAGACGCGTATCTCCTCACTATCGGGAGCGCCCTCGTCCAGCACCAGCGATGCTACCACGGCAGCGTCTGGTTTACCTCCTATTGATGAGGTTCTCGTGGCGCCGACCGTCGTCGGGAAACAGCTCTACGATCTCGTGGCAGAAGAACGCGGCATTCAGCAAGCTATCTATGCTCTTCAAGCAGCGTTGGTCAAGGGTGTTATCGGGATGGAGACCTGGTCGCGGCACACGCGTGGGCTTGCGCGCGAAGCCTTCTTGAAAAGGGCACTGATCCGGAAGATCGGGAAGGGGATGGGGCTGGAACTTGAAGAGCTTTCCTAATAAGTGTGGCTTTTAATGTCTGGTCGGGCCTTTCTGCTAGGCAATCAAACATGAAATGTGCGTGGGAGTGAGATGTAAATAGACGTACGACTGATAGTCTCTATTCGGCTGCGAATGTATATATGACATAAATTCCAAGTGGTGAGGATGCGACCAGTACAACCTAGGACCTAAGATATCCGCTGGGCGATCGATCAAGCCACCTCAGGTCCCAAGGAGATCGAGACATCATGCCAGTTTCTCCAGCTAGCTGACATAACATGTGATTTCTGGTTCGATGCTTTTCTCGTAGAGGTAGCTTTTGATGAGTTCTGGCCCATTTTTCCATGGCTCTGATTCAGCTTCATCTCAGCCCGATTTTCGGGACCTCCCCGCTTGGATCGAAATTCGGGCTAGCCACTTTTTGGTCTAGCCATTGATCTTAGGTACTGTGCTTACATACTTATCAGTAACTGACTAAGTTACTGAGTACCTATTCTTAGCCTGTCTATGCTGATGCAGTTACATACAGTGTACGGAGTATACACTTCGGCATTTACTGAGTACACTAGATCAGTGCCACGGCAGAAGGTGGCAACCAACAAGCGATGACATCAAATTCCAGAAATCTACGCTAAACAACCAGGGATACTGTCTTGACTTGAAGTGACCACAATCACATTGTATGAGGATGAGTATGTTTATTGCAAGGTAATGTGCATGGTAGTCGACAAACTGTTTGCTCAATTCGCCACATTGGAGAATTGCATGTCCGCTGATGCCGCAACACAAAACTTGGAGGCTTGGAGTCGTACTGAAAGTGTCCCAGTCTTTGCTGTTGAACGGTTATACTCCGTACTCAGTACTCTAGTGCTTGGCGGCGGTTCCTTACCCTCTGTCACCTCAACCCACCTCTCCACTGAGGATACTTTCCGTTGGGTACCTATGTACTCGCACTCGCACATGTGTACAAGGCTCGTGTATCCATTTTCCACTTCTGGGGATGGTGTTTCACTCGCTACACCCACCCTCTTAACACCTGCGTACAGCCATCTCTAAATCCACCATCATTGGCCAACACAAGCGGCAATCCATATCCGCATTTCCTCCTGTCAGCAGTGCACGCATGGTCAAACCTCCATGCAGAGGCTCGCTGGGCCACATGTTGTCAATCTTACTCAATACACAGCAATATAAACACCCTCTAAATATAACATCCACTCACCACAGATGATCCCAAAGCGACGACATGGACACGAAACTCAAGATTTTCCCGCCTTCGGACTTACGAACTGCTGGTGCTGCTGATGCTGCCCGAGAGTCCGACATGCAGCGTTGTACAGCCGAGCTAAGTCTCCGGAAGCATTAGCTGAGTTGAGTTCACCAGCTTGCTTATCCCGTTACGGTACTTCGCCCCCTCCCAAGCCACACACGGCTGAAGGTAGGCCGGCCCATTTGCCTGACCGCCAAATGCACTCCTCCGTATGTGTGCCTGAAATCGAGGGCCGAAAGTGCATTCCATGCAGGGTGCCGCAGTAGCAGCAGCAGGTTTCGGAGGTGTCTGCGATATTGCAGGGAATGCATGTACAGTGCAGTGCGACAATACCGAGTACTTCGTAGAATATCTGTCTTGCATGATGTATGTACGTGGTGTGCCTGATTCAGATGAAAGGCGTGGAGATGTGCCGTTGTGGAAGTGCCGTTGTGGATGTTTACATGAACTATATAGATGATGCCTCGTGTTCGCGTGGCTGGGTGGATATCCTATGCATGTGTGCATTTATGTGTCTCATCCCACGACCGGCTCCGGATTTATACTATATTTCTCTGAGACCGAGACGAACAGTGTGGCGATGCGCGATCATGAGACCCGTGTAAGCGATCGTCCGAGATTAGATCATCGGCTCAGTGACTTGCTGGGGCTTCTCTTGTCTGCAGTGATATTTCTACGAGTATCCCGATCATCTACTTCGTAATTGGAAACCTGGTGTGTGGGTTTATACGTAACTTACTGTGCACTCACTGGATTGCCACGGGAAAGATTTGATCAATTGCAAGCCAGGGCTTATCAGATCGGACTAGCAGAGATAATCTAGAATATCATCGCACCGGTCGCATTATCGTCCATTGCCGGATGCAGCTAGTTGACTCTCGGCTCAAATCTTTAGCGAGGTGTCTGTAGTATGGGAACTAACTATATACCTACCGACCTGGTGGTATCCGAGGTTGGTAAAGAGGAATGAGGTGCTTTGTATGTTTCTTCACTGGCGAAGACACCGCTAGTAATAATCATAGCAAGGGGAATTAGATTGGTTTCTTCTTCTATATCTGGAAAGACACATATGTATATCCAAAGGGGTGTATAATCTATACCCGGCGCATGCTATTGGAGTGCTGAGTTGAAGTGAGCATCCGCCGCTGAGTATTGTATGTTGCTACAAGTCGATTGGTAGATGTATTCCTCCCTATATAGTGACTAGCGATGAGTTTGCACCATGCTCGTCAACGAAGTTGACTATTTCCATGTACTCACTAGACTGAAGAACATATAGACCTACACACCCCTATTCTCAACAGCAATCTTGTACCAGGTACTACCATCACACCAAGGCAACCTGAATCAAACTCCGTAGCATTGAGTACAAATCAATTCACATCCAATGCATTTGACCTCTTTAAGCCGTCAGACCTGCACCACCAAAGGATGTCAAGTGATACTTCCGAGTCCGTAGTACAACAGGGCCAAGAACTCGGTTGGGGAAATTACCATGTGCCGATTGTGGTTAGCCAGGCCTCCAGAGTCACCTGTTAGATTCTTACTGACACATCTCATGTACTTTAAATGCGGCCATGCACCGTCAAAGTCACTAGTCATGGTACATATAAGAAAAGAGAAGATTGTGGAGGTATGGTGGTGATAGTTGGTTCCACTCTCACCTCCTATTTTCTCGAAGAATACCGTACTTTCCTAGGGGAGGATAGTTCGCCTCCTTTTCAATATCTGCATGAAATGATGAAGATCCATTGCGATCACTCCGGCTTTACTTACTGTCGTTCAACATGTACCATGTAGGTATTAAGCGCACGGAGAACCAAATTCGATATCCACCGGACCTGTCAACTAAGACCATTAACCTGGAACACGGGACCGCGAAGCTAGTGGTGGTGATAATTCTTGGCTATAACCTCAGGGACAATGATCGACAGCGTACTTCTCCTTTTGAATTGAATGTCTTGGGCGGAACTGATTCTCTTTGTGAGTTATACTCGACATTTGGATGCCATTGACAGACTACGGCGATATACATGATTGTATCAGAGGTGGCAAAAATAGTTAGGTGTGGACGGGAAATTCCTCAAATTTGCAAGGGTTATGTGATTGAATGGTGACTACGGACTAGTTGAGCTGCTGAACTAGATATTCCAGCTTGCTTGCTTTTCTGTCGCGGGGTGATTTGCAACGATCTCTCCATGGCTGAAGAACATGGCGAATAGTCACACATAATTCCTGCAGGTACGAAATCCAGCACAGGTGAGTGCAGTGCAGAGTCGATAGAGAATCCGGAGTACTCCACCACTGCGGTATGCAGCCAAGCCAACCAACCAGCGATAGTGATCGAATGCCGACCGGGAATGCAGGGGAAAGGGTACTGCTAAAAAGTAATCGAAGTACGGTATGGATTGAAACCCCCCAGGTCTTGGAGGAAAGAGGAGACGAGAATCCAGTTCAATATCAGATCAGCTCGAATCACACTTTTTTTTTTTTTTTTTTTTTTCTCTCCGTGCGAGTTGGAGAAAATACTATGTAAGAAGAGCATTTCGTTTCTCAGTACAGTAAGTGAGCGACAAGTCCTAAGAAATACCAGCTAATATTCAGCCAAGGGCATCATCCACTGCATCCCCCCCCTCCTCCCTCCCCCAGCCGCTTTGAAACAGCGGGCTGACCATTGAAGAGTGACGATTGAGCATGACCAAGGCTGGGCCGTGATCCCTTGGCGGGAATTAAGGATTTCTCTCATTGACCAACCGCCGTTTTACACGGGTGGGAGAAGGACGCTCTGGGTTTTCCCTCGCCCACCCCAACCATTGCATCAGCTGCAAGTTCGAAGTGGAGCCCCCCACAAGGCTACTATATTTGGGCTAAGTCGTCCAAAGGGCGGCCTCTCTTCCCGCCCCCCTTGAAACAATCGTTGTATGGGTGAAACCAAGTATTACCGGATACGAGAGGCGGACTACGGTATTTTACTGTACGGCACTTCATCTTATCCTTTCAGTCGTTGTTACTGCGGTGACCCGGGCGCGGGTGGTGGTAAGCACAGCCAGCAGCAAGCCACAGCTCGGGGCGGGGGAGGGGGAGGGGGGGGCAAGTTTGGGATATAGTGTGGATGTCAACTCGAAACGGGGGGAGGTTCCCAACTTGAATTGAATAGAGGCTGGGAGGGCTGGGAAGATTGACTACATACCGGCAAGCTACCCGTAGATGGTCTAATCTGTGTCTGTTACCTGTGTGGTGGCTAACATCGTGTGGTTAGGTATGCTGGCGAGGGATGGAGAATGAATGCAATTCTTTTTCCTTCACACTCTTCCATACTCCGTCATGCTTGATAGCAAGACTACCTAATAGCCACCAGGTACCATCCTACCAATTGCTGGCCATAATCCCCAGCACGTTTTTGCTATGAGCTTGTACCTGACCTTGTTCATTTCCCTCTGTAGCGGAACAAAGACGCCATGCCGGGTGATGAAAGAGAATGATCGATTTGTGTTCGTTGTTCTTCTATTCTTTCAAATTTCAACCACCCGTGGTGGTGTAGGGAAAGGGAGGGGGAAGAAAGGGCTCGGTGGGACAATACGTGACCGCCACCAAATGGTACTGTAATCTACATTACACAGACCCCCAGCAACCCTTATGCTTTTTCCAAGAGCAGAGCAGGGTCCAAAAACCCACTGGCCCATAATCAGGGTTCGGACCCTTGATAATTTTAAATCACTAAATGTACGGATAACAGCAAGTGATGCGCGGAGCAATTGATGAGACTGGCCTGTCATCCACGCACCCACCACGCATCCCTCAGGGGGAGGGAGGTGAAAAAGTGTCTTCTCAAGAAGTTAGAAGGGGAAGGAAAGCTACATGGAGAATTTGGTGGTGAATGGCAATAACCAGAGCCCATCGATCTTTGATGCAGGTTGTTGTTGTGGTGGGGAGGGGGAGGAGGATGATGACGAAAGAGGAAATTGTCAAACAGCATGGCACTACTACACTGACTGGCACCTCACCACCACCACACCCACGGCGGGTATTACAACAATAATTGTTCAAACAATCAACACTACCACTACTCTGAAGATTGTAAATTGAGTAAATAGTAGACAAGTCAGCAGTAAGCAAGTAAGTCAGCAAGTAAATGAGTAAGCCAGTGAGCAGGTAAGTCATAGAATCTAAGGCTGGGGATGATGTACATACATACATACTAAAGGTACAGGTGCACCTGGCAAACCACCCACCCAACCCAGCCTTCTGGTTAGGAATCCAACTGCCACTGCCACCACTTCAGCTATTCTTACATACTCCACACCCTCCCAGAAGAACTGGAAACCAAACGCCCTGCCCCAAAAAAGAAATACACATCTCTCCCCACATCTCTCCCATTCCATGAAAGGAAAGCTGTCTCTTTTTCAATTTTCCCAGTTTCCTTTTTTCTTTCTTCCTTTCTTACTTCACTTCCTCCTTCTCCCCCACTGAACCTGAACTGTGCCTGCTGAGACACCAACTTGGTTTCTTTTTTTTTTTCCCCTCCCTTCTCCTCCTTTCCTCCTTCCTCCTACTATTTCCATCCATCTCCTCTATCCCCTCCTCTTCCTTTTCCCTCACGAAACTACGTAAATTGATTTCTTACTTGCTTTCCCACCCCCTCCCACCTTCGTTTTGGGAAAGTCTTGGTTGCCCCGTCGTCCTTCCTCGGGACAACACCACCACTATCAGCAACAACAATAACATAACAACACAAAACAACACACAATCAATTCACTGACCGCTACGCTACGCTGCGCCCGCGAGTGAATTCAGTCAGCCCTGGCGGCTTGTTCCACGTTCCTGCTGTCGCCCGCATTTCTCTCCTCACGCCTAGCATCGCAGTCGGTTGAAATCATCTTGCTATCCTCCTGCGCATTCGGAATTCTCCCCAGCGACTTGAAATCCCCGCTGCCCTGCCGCTCTTCGGTCGGAGCCGTTGGCCTGCATCGATTAACGACTCCCTTTGTCTGGTCTGACGTTCCACATCGGCGCACTCCTTGCTCCTTGTTTCCTCGATACCCCCTTCTCGTTGTCCCGCTTTGTCCTTCGTAACGATTGTCCTTGCGTTCTGTTCGCATTCGGGGCTTACTTGAGTTTCCGAGTCCATCTCACACGTACAACCGTCTAATCTTCTATCATTAAGAATGGCCTACCAGAGCGGTGGCAATCACTCGCCTCCGGGCTACGACGAAGGCGCCGCTGGTCATCGACTCCAAGACATTGGTCATGGTAACAACGTAAGTCTCGATCCTCAGTTGGACGCCAACAGCACACCCTCATCAAACGCGGAGGCTAACGTTCGACCATATGTAGTACGAAGAGGAAGCATCCCACGGGTTGTTAGCAAACCAACAAGGCCCGTTCACAGGTCCATTTGACGACCCGCAGCAGCGTGGGCTGTCTCCTCAGCGGCCAACTTCGGGTTATAGCTTGACCGAAACATATGCACCAGAGGCCGCCTATCATGACCCCTACAGCGGCGGTGCCTCTGTGTACTCCGCACAGTCGGGAGAGACCCCGGCTGCTGCCTTTGGTGTTCCTGGCCGCGTCGCTTCCCCCTATGCACGCAGTGAGACTTCGTCGACAGAAGCCTGGCGCCAGCGCCAGGCCCCCAACGGAGGGGGCGGCGGTGGTGGTGGTGGCAATCTGCGCCGGTATGCGACTAGAAAGGTCAAGCTGGTGCAGGGCTCAGTCTTGAGTGTGGACTATCCCGTTCCTAGCGCTATCCAGAACGCCATCCAAGCCAAGTACAGAAACGACCTCGAGGGTGGTAGCGAGGAATTCACGCATATGCGATGTGAGTGCAACTCAGCTCTTACTACTGCGTTATTCGGTAGCTAACCAGACGTTCGTTCGGGATTTGTAGATACCGCGGCGACTTGTGATCCCAACGAGTTCACCCTCCACAACGGTTACAATCTTCGTCCCGCCATGTACAACAGACACACCGAATTGCTCATCGCCATCACCTATTATAACGAAGACAAGACCCTCACAGCCCGTACTTTGCACGGTGTTATGCAGAACATCCGGGATATTGTGAACCTGAAGAAGTCGGAGTTCTGGAACAAGGGAGGCCCTGCCTGGCAGAAGATCGTGGTTGCATTGGTCTTCGACGGTATCGACCCTTGCGACAAGGATGTGTTGGATGTGCTGGCCACGGTCGGTGTCTACCAAGATGGTGTCATGAAGCGCGACGTTGATGGCAAGGAGACGGTGGCTCACATCGTACGTGCATTATGAGAAGAGAATCGCAGGCAGCGCTAATAGTCCACAGTTCGAGTATACGACGCAGCTTTCCGTCACTCCCAACCAGCAGCTGATTCGGCCTACCGATGATGGTCCCAGCACTCTTCCTCCTGTGCAAATGATGTTCTGCTTGAAGCAGAAGAACAGCAAGAAAATCAACTCGCATCGTTGGCTCTTCAACGCTTTCGGCCGCATCCTCAACCCGGAGATCTGCATTCTGCTCGATGCCGGTACCAAGCCAGGTCCCAAGTCCCTTCTCGCCTTGTGGGAGGCTTTCTATAACGACAAGGATTTGGGAGGCGCTTGCGGTGAAATCCACGCCATGTTGGGTAAGGGCTGGAAGAACCTGATCAACCCGCTGGTCGCAGCCCAGAACTTCGAGTATAAGATCAGTAATATTCTGGATAAGCCTCTGGAAAGTTCCTTCGGCTATGTCTCTGTGTTGCCCGGTGCTTTCTCGGCTTACAGATTCCGCGCAATCATGGGTCGTCCCCTTGAGCAATATTTCCACGGTGATCACACCCTCTCCAAGCAGCTGGGTAAGAAGGGTATCGAGGGTATGAACATTTTCAAGAAGAACATGTTCTTGGCCGAAGATCGTATCCTGTGTTTCGAGTTGGTCGCCAAGGCAGGCTCTAAATGGCACCTGTCCTATGTCAAGGCCTCGAAAGCCGAAACCGATGTGCCTGAAGGTGCTCCGGAGTTCATTTCTCAGCGTCGTCGTTGGTTGAACGGTTCTTTCGCCGCCGGTATTTACTCTTTGATGCACTTCGGACGCATGTACAAGAGTGGACACAACATCATTCGCATGTTTTTCCTTCACATTCAGATGCTTTATAACGTGTTCTCGACGATCTTGACCTGGTTCTCTTTGGGTAAGTGGGTTCCTCAATTATTCTAGCCCTCCTATTCTGACTTTGTGCCTCTTAGCCTCGTACTGGCTTACAACGTCCGTCATCATGGACCTTGTCGGGACCCCCAGTCAAAGCAACGGCAACACCGGTTTCCCCTTCGGTACTACGGCGACACCCATCATCAACACTCTTGTCAAATACGCATATCTCGGTTTCTTGCTGTTGCAGTTCATTCTCGCCCTTGGTAACCGACCGAAGGGTTCCAAGTTCTCCTACCTTGCGTCGTTCGTGGTGTTCGGTATCATCCAGCTATACGTTGTTGTTGACGCCCTCTACCTGGTCGTCCGCGCTTTCAGCGGGAGTGCTCCGATGGATTTCGATACGTCTCACGGTGTGGGAGCTTTTCTTGGGTCGTTCTTTGGTTCCACGGGTGCCGGTATTATCATCATCGCCCTTGCTGCCACTTTCGGTCTGTACTTTGTGGCTTCGTTCATGTATATGGACCCGTGGCACATGTTCACCTCGTTCCCTGCCTATATGGCCGTGCAGTCGTCGTACATCAACATCCTGAACGTCTACGCGTTCAGCAATTGGCACGATGTGTCCTGGGGTACCAAGGGTTCGGACAAGGCTGATGCACTCCCTTCTGCCAAAACGACCAAGGAGAACGATGGCAAGGAGGCCGTGATTGAAGAAATCGACAAGCCGCAGGCCGATATTGACAGTCAGTTCGAGGCTACTGTGAAACGGGCATTGACGCCTTATGTGCCGCCGGTTGAGAAGGAGGAGAAGAGCTTGGATGACTCATACAAGAGCTTCCGTACCCGCCTGGTGACGTTTTGGATCTTCAGTAATGCGCTGCTTGCGGTCTGTATCACTAGCGACGGCGTGGATAAGTTTGGCTTCACGGTATGTAATCTGTGTCTGTTGCGTCTGGGAGATGAACTTGCCACTGACATTATTGTTGCAGAACTCTGCTACCACACGGACATCGCGTTTCTTCCAGGCTCTGCTGTGGTCGAACGCCGTTGTGGCCCTCTTCCGTTTCATCGGAGCCTGCTGGTTCTTGGGTAAGACGGGAGTGATGTGCTGCTTTGCCCGGCGGTAGAGGAAAGAGTATTAATGAAAAAGCTGGCAAGGATAGGTGGCTTGCGGCACGCATGGCAGGCAGGAACCTCACGGAGTTATTCTTGGCACATTTTTGTTGCAATTTTGTATTCTACATATGATGCTTGTTTCTCGTTGTGTGAGAATGAGTGAGTGTTGCGTGGGTTCGTTTTTCTTTCGCTTTTCTTTTCTCTTTTGATTGGATTGCACATTTCGAACGACTGCAGGCATGGCGATGTTTGTAGACAATACCTAGCGTTTAGAATCAAACGATTACTGTACCGTATTACTTGTTGGAGTATCAGCATGAGATGATGTCTTCGTGGATTTGGCCTTGTGCAGGCGGTGATTGAAGGCGGCAGGAGAGGGCAGAAGGGATAGTAGCGCCAAAATGGAGATGGCGTCAGGCCGCCGCTCTCCTCCGCTCTCCGCCTCCGCCTCTGCTTCTGCCTCTGCCTGGGAAAGTTTGGAAGGGATTTTATTGTTATAGGCGTTGTCTGGGTGAGTTCGCTCTTTGCATTCCAGGACAGGGTCTGGTGTCTTGTAGAGGACGCTTTCATTTCTTTTTGGTTGTGGCAAATTCTCTCATCGCTTACCTGAGGAGGACCCCGCAGCTTTCCCCTCTGCATCTTCGTACTCGACCTACCGACCTACACCACGACACCAGAGTTGAAGCTTACCTCGCTCTGATACTCCCGCCCTTGCGCATCCATCTCACCTGGATAAACTCATTTTTAAGGTCTGCGTGGTTGTCGAGAACCTAGGACGTCAAGATGTTGAAAATATGGTCGATGGTATGGCCCCGTCTTCTCTTCTTCACACCTCGGATGATACCACCTCATACTAATCCTGATTGACTCGGTGCAGAAGCAAAAACAGCAACAAGCTGAAAATGCCGAAGGAGCTGCCGGCAAGAAGAAGAAGGTCACCGCTGCTCAGTTGCGAGTTCAGAGAGGTAAAGCCCTCCTCCCCACCTTGTCCCCTTCCCCAGTCCTCTTACCAACCCTCCCATCCCATCTCTGGCACCACGACCACTAATCCAGAATCCAAACCACAAAATCTAGACCTGCAAGAACTCACCCTCGGCTCCACCATGAAAATGACCTTCCCGAACCCCGATGACATCCTCAACTTCGTTCTCGTGATCTCCCCCGATGAAGGCATGTACAAGGGCGGCCACTTCAATTTCAGCTTCAGCGTGAACCAGAACTTCCCGCACGACCCGCCGAAGGTGAAATGTACGCAGAAGATCTACCACCCGAATATCGACCTGGAGGGCAATGTGTGCTTGAACATTCTGCGGGAGGATTGGAAGCCGGTCCTGAACCTGAATGCGGTGATTGTCGGGCTGCAGTTTTTGTTCCTCGAGCCGAATGCCTCGGATCCACTCAATAAGGATGCGGCGGAGGATTTGAGGGGCAACCGGGAGGGGTTCAAGAGAAATGTCAGGGGGGCGATGCAGGGAGGTATGGTCAGGGGAGTGAAGTTCGATGATGTCCTCCGTTAGGAGAGCTCCTTTTTTGGGGGGGAAGAGGAGCATGCATGGGGATTGAGGTTGTGGGTGATTGGTGTGCTGGGGTGGTTCTATCTGGCTGTGAGGTGGAGGGTGACGCGAAGGGTAAGAAGGTGTGATCATTGCATTTGTTCATTTGAATTATTTATTAGCGACTGGATAGATTCCCTGCTCCTGTTTCTGCTTTTACTTCCGCTGCTGTTGATACTGTTACTGCTATGAAAGAGATGATCTAGCCTGTGTCTTTTTGTTCTTCGAGTTGGTTGATAGTTGGAATAAGGTGAAGTCAATCTTCGCCTGGTCTCGAAAAGCCTCAGAGATGATTGTGCAACTCTCAAACCAGCAGCCTATGGATTTGGCTACTCAAGTTCGGTGTACTCATCTTATCATAAACCCAGCAAGACCGACGCATTGCGAGGCATGGCTTATCACTTACTGGGGGCGCCCCTTCGGCTTGCAATCGACAAACTGGTAATAGATAAACCCAGCGCAGTGAGTACTAAATCGCTCTGGCTTGCTCAAACTCTATGAGTAGAGAGGAACCAAACCCACCTGCACACGCAAACCACTCCCTTGCCTCCGGATATCTAAATCTAAGAGAATGTCTCATGCCGACACAACCGGACAGTGACCCGTACAGTGGAAGATACTGGTACAGGTACAGGTACAGAACGGAGCCAGATCGGCTCGAATCGAGATTGGACTAAATAGACAAGAGAGATAAATGCTTGATTGAGACTAATTCAACACGGTACCACACGGCTCGACTGTGCCAGTACCCGGAACAGGAATCACAAGTCGATCTAGGCCTGCTGGGCGGCGCGCTCGGCCTCCAGGCGGGTGTAGTAGTTGTCACGGGCGCGGACGCGGGGAAGGTGGTAGCCTGGTTTCGGGTTGTTAGCTTTGACAGCTTGCGGATGGGCATGGCACTGCATTGGGGTGAGTTCAGAGGAAGCGAATGTACGTACCGTACCACCAGAGGTAGCCAAAGGTGGTGCCGAAGCCTGCATTCGAAAGATTGGTGGTCAGTTTTGGGTTTCTTAGGGGTTGTATAATTGGCTTGGGTTTGCGCGGATCAGGATGGACGGGGCCGGGAACTGGCGCGGTGGGATCACGGTAGTGGTGAGACCTTCACGCGCAGGTGGTGTGGGCATTTCAGGATGGGGTGTGTGGGCAATGGGCTGGATCATGAGGTTGCTGCGTGAAATTCGAACGTGCGATTGACTGGCTGACTCGCGGCAGGCAGGCAGGCAGGCAGGCAGGCGTAATGAGGACTCACCGAAGGCGGTGCTCAGGTCGAGGACCAGAGTGCGGCGGAGCATCTGTTCGTTTAAAAGCTGTTAGTTCTGGAGATCTTGCGGAAAGCGTGATGTAGAGGCTGTGCCATTGGCATGGCATGGCATGGCATGGCATCATGGCATGGGGGGTGGGATGATCGGGTTCTGATGGTTGGCTGGTTGGAATTGAGATTGGGAGCAAGGGAAACACATACGCCGGTGATAGGACGGATGGTGGCAGCCATTGTGATCAATTGGATGCAATTGTACCCGGAGATCTGGAGGAGGTGGTGGTGGTGGTGGGGAAGTGGAGGAGAAGAAAGTAGCAGCGGTGATGTCGAAGTGAAAGTCGGAAGTTAGAGGTGAAGCTTTCCCGGGCCGGGGTGTAGTAAGCGACCGCTGTGAGTGGCCTGACGGTTGGGCTGATCTAGAGAAATTCTCAGTACTACCACATGATTAAGATACAAGTGAAAAGTACTACATGGTATGAATATTTGATGCTAGAATTCAAAGCTTTTTCTATCTGGCTGGCATACTGGCATTATGCACAATATGAACGCTCAATCACAGCTGGGTAAGGGTGGTCTAAGGTGAAGGTGATTGTTTCTGCCTCAGGTGTCACGTTCTGTGCAGATGCCGTACACGTGATCACCAGTTGCGGCGGGCGTGTTTCCCGCCCGGCTTCTCTGCTTCCTCAGCTCTCTCCATCATGACCATCCCAACGGCGCCATGGTCGAGTCAGAACCAACCATCAAGCGCTCCGCCTCTTCCTCCTCGCCTGAAGATGGACTGAATCCTCCTGGCGCAAAGCGCATCAAGCGTCACTACCACCACCATCACCGCCTGCAGAGCCCCGTTAACCCAGCTCTACCTGAACCCGCCATCGTCGACGATGCTTGCGTCGACCAGCTCCTCAATCGGTCCATCAGTCAATATTTACGAACATGCGGGTTCGAAGTCGCAGACCCTGCCGCGCTGGACGCCTTTCGCAGGGTGACTGAAGAATGTATGTGTGCATTGCTCCTGATTTTGTCTGGATAAAGTGCAAAACCAGAATCCGCGACACGATGTTGACACAGAGGCCCGCATTTAGATATCTTAAGCGTCGCATCCTACGTGCGACAATCCATGCTATCGAGCCGACGCACTCAGCCCATTCCTCATGATTTTGACGACGCCCTACGCCGTCACTCTGTTCCGTACACCGACCTCCTCCCACACGTCCAACCTCATCCCAACCTTGACCCCATCCCGACCCCTCAGCCCACCCCCCCGCCAGAAGAAGACTCCTTCAAGACCCTCCCATCCTTTGGACCACAGCTCAGTGGCGAGGACGACCGCGTCCGAAGCTCCTACATCCCGAAACACTTCCCCGCCTTCCCCAGCAAACACACCTACCGCCATACGGCAGTCTTCACAGAACGCGAGCAGGACGCTCGGAAGATTCGCGAACGCGCTACTGAGGATGGCCGGCACGGAGAGGAGGCTCTGCGCAAGCTGGCGCGGGCGGCCTTCAAGGACAACCAGTTTGGGTCCTCGGCGCGCGAAAAGAAACCCTGGGGCCGGCGCGCAGAGACGATGGATAGTATGTTTGAGAAGACTGTGAAGGGGCTGGCGAAACGGATGCAGCGGACCGCCACGGTGCCGGGTGCCGCGGCGCCCATGGAAATTGATTCAGGAGCTGGGCTGGATACGGAGGTCAAGCCGGTTCGGTCCAGGCTCGCGTTAAGCATTGAGCTGCCACCTATCATCAATTGCGAGCGGGAGTTTTGGCGGCGAGTGCCGTCATCGGGGGCGCGGAGAGCAGCAGAGGATAAGCAATCTGGCGTGAAGAAGGAGGCCCATGATAGAGCTTCCCGGGTGGACAGCTGGGTGAGCACTTGATGGGGAGGCGATGGGCGTGGTTGTATATGATGGGTGGGTGTGCAATGGCAGCATGCACGGGCGTCATGGGGCGTTTCACCTTGTTTTCCTTCTCTTTTTTTTTAAACCCTTGCATGATCACAGTGAAGATACCCATGGAGTAGAGTTTTAGAATCAAATTCAAGATGTCTGGCTAATCAGTGACCACCAACATAATCTTTCACCCAAGCAACGCCATAAATCCCACACTCCAACACCGTATATAATGCTAGCAAATGCAACCCAATGTTCATCTTTCGTGTCATGCCTTCACGGCCTGCTCTGCAGCGGCGCCCCGTTTCCGCTCTTCTTCCTCCTTCTGAATTCTTATCGGTTCCCATGCGGTCGTCTCCACGGTCAATCCTCCGGCGCATCTTATGTGGTAAAGTAGCGTCAGAAACCTCAGCAGAGATGGTGAAAGAAGCAGCACTGGCCGTTTAGGGCGTCTTTCTGCAATCAAGAAAAGGAAGAGAGAGACAGAAAAGCAAGAATCTTACCTTCGAAACAGGCGGACAACCGGTTGACAAACAATGACACCAGGCTTGGGGATCCCGCCCTGAGGAGGATTACACGAGTATTGTACCATCTCCAGCAGCTGGCATTTCTCCAGCTCGACGGGGCCGCCCTTGCGACGCTTCTCTTGGAAGTTCTTGGTCGAGATGTTGACGTGCTCGGGGAGGGTTTCGGCGTGAAAGACGGGGACGAGGGGTGCCATTGTCTTTGAGGTGGGTGTGGTAGGGGAACCTTGATCGAATTGGTGCGATGATGTCAGAATCCGCGGAGCTGGATGGGTGTGATATTGAATTTGCGCCTCGGTTGATTCAGCGGTTGATTCGCATGGATAATAGTAGAGTATTCGGAAGCAAAATGCGGAGGAGGCGGAGAGGAGAGTTGGGAAAGTGGAAAGGTGAGGGCAGCGGAAGGCTTTCCGGCGGACGGAGCTGGTGGATTGCTGATTGCTGTCACTCCAGGCTGATTTCACCACCTTCCCAGGTCGGAACGGACAATAGCCAGATGCTATGCTACACGATTTCGGGAACTCCTTGAGTAACTGCAGGTGCTTGGGCGTCAAATATGGCGGCTAGCTTTGGAGAAAGATTACTGACGGAAGTGCATGAGGAGAGGCTGAACGAGGTCGGTATTGCATCATATACATATCTTGATGCGTGGTGATGCCCAACGTCAAGCTTCGCGCTCCATCTCCACAAACTGACTGGTCGCTATAGCTCTTGCATAGTCTCAGAGAACTATACCAAGAACGTATCGGAAGGAATACCCTGAAGACTCGCTTTGGAGTCGACGAGCTCGACAAACTCGTGGGTATCTTTACTGCACCCGTTCCGTCGGGACAGTCTAGAGCAGACACTGCACAGGAAGAACTTCCGCTCGACCCAGAGCATGATCCTGACGATGAACTTGCACATGATCCACCTGGGAGAACTGCCAATACTCATTCTGCCGGTATCCCGGTGCCTGCCTATACGAGCCATGCAGAACCCGTCTTGGAGATATCTAGCACGTCTTCTGCAGCAGGAAAGACTAATTTGCTATACTATATCACTGCTCTCGCTGTTCTGCCGGCCGAGATTAACGGCTTTAAGATAGGAGGTCATGATTCGGCGGTGGTCTTCATGGACACCGATGGCCGCTTCGATACCGAGCGGCTGCGTTCCGTCCTTTGCGGCATTGTTAAGGTCAAATGCGGAGCACAGGATATGAGTCGACTTGACGAGGGAATGGAGAGGATGGCCGTGTCTTGCTTGAAACATGTCCATGTCTTCCAGCCCCAGTCTTCGTCGGCCCTTCTTGCCACACTCCAGCGGCTGGATACTTACCTCCTAGATCTCGCCCGCCATGCATCCAGCTCTCGAGCACTCCGGCTGCTGATCCTGGACAGTGCCAATGCTTTCTACTGGCAGGATAAGTTACAAGACGAGATGACTCGCGTCGAACAAATAGGGCGTCCGGCTGCAGAAATTGAGCACGATCGCCGCCAGAAACAGAGCTTCTACCTGTTCGACATGTACACGGACTTGGTGAGGGAGTTGCAGCGACTGCAGCGCGTTTTTAGCTGTGCAGTTGTCTTTACCACTACTGCTGCCCCACATACAACACCAAGCCGTCGTTCACATGGATACCAACCTTCTGGCCCATATGACCTTTATAACCCTTCTGATGCACCTGCCTTCCGGAGGCCGTCGTTCCGATCGGCTCTTCCAGCACCGTGGGGGACTTTCCCTGTATTACGAGTGGTTGTCCAGCGTGATCCGGTTCGGCCGTTTCCTGCTGCGATGGGCTTGCAGGAGGCTGAAGAGAATGCGGCCAAGCGGCAGGAGATACTCATGCGTGGCCGATTCTCTGGATGGGTGAATATGTGGGGACGTGAAGACTGGCCGCGGAGATGGCTCGAGGGTGTTGAGGCACTAGATGGAGGAATGTTTTTCTTTCGGATGGGTAGAGATGGAGTGCAATTCGGGTAAATTCTCTAAGTGGGTATTCACGCAATGTACAGATGACGCTGCTCTCATACATGCACAGCACTCAGCTATACAGCTTGGCGATTACATCAACAGTCGTGTTGCCTCCGCTGAAGACAATGCCCACATCCCAACCGTTGGGAGCTTCTTTCTCCACGAGACGTCGGAAGTCCTCATTATACAGACAAACCGCCAACCCCACGACGGCACTCGGTTCAACAACAGCCTTCATACGTTCCAAAACCAACCTCATCGCGGCCTTGATCTGCTCCTCTGTCACAGCAAAAGCACCAGCCACCTTGTTCTTATCTGCAATCACCTCCCAGTTCAAGAGGCCAACAGGAGTGCGCAGTCCGTCCGCAATCGTCAAGGTCGACACTGCTGGAACGCGTTCCCCGGCCACAAGACCGCGCCGGCAGTCATCTGCACCCTCGAAGCTAGGCTCGGCACCAAACACCTTGGTCGTCTTATCAGAGAAGAAGGTTGCAACACCAGCATTGAGACCACCGCCACCGACCGGTGTGATCACAGCATCGAGCACCGGAAGTTCCTGGTGGACGCTCAGATGCGGCTTCTCTGTAACAAGCTTTTTGTACTGCTTCTCCATCTCCAGGGCCGTTGTTCCCTGCCCGCAGATAATGTTGAAATCATCGTACGGTGGTACCAGGATTGCCCCCGTCCTTGCTTGCACTTCTTCGACGACAGCCTCCCGCTCCACACTCGTCGATCCACTGAAGATAATCTCTGCGCCATGGGAGCGCGTTCCCGCGATTTTCGACGGTGTGCTGATGCTGGGCATAATGATGTAGGCGGGGACATCGAGGGTGGAGGCGGCGAGAGCAAGGGCTTGGGCATGGTTCCCTGTAGAGTGCAAGCTGGTATTAGCATGATGCGTGTGGCTTGAGTTCTGAGGAGTTAGTCAGTGATGCTTGACATACCTGAGCTATGCGTGATCACCCCGCGCTTTTGTACTTCCTCTTGACCCCGCTCTTCGATAAGCCGCAGCAAGGCGTGGAACGCGCCTCGGGCCTTGAAGGCGCCAATCCGCTGAAAGTTCTCACATTTGAAGAAGAATCGAATTCTGGGGTTGGCGGGCGATTGTCCCTCGAAAGGGGTCCCGTTCAAAGCTTCCGGGGATTGTGGAGTTGAAGCGATGTTGTTGAGGGTTTGGTTGGTGAGGAGAGGCGTGCGGTGCACGTACGGCTGGATAAGGGAATAGGCATCCTGCACAGCGGACGGAGTGAGGGATTGAGCTAAGACTTTGGGATCGGACATGATGATTTTCAGTGGAATTTGGTTTGAAGAACGACTCTAGTCAATCTGCCCTGTCAGCTTTTGGTAAGATAAGAGGGTTGAGGTGCCGGGTGGAATGAGCGAGTCTCCGGAGATAATGGCGCAATTAAGCGTAGACACCTGATATCCGCGGTGAATTCAGATCCCCGCCACTCCGGCACCGGAGGGACCGTACGTAGAACATGCACGGAGTCCTGAGCTGCAGGACAAACAGTATGAGTCATACATCTCGATAGGAAGCTCCAGCTGCGGTCGGTGTTATCTATTCGTAGCAAGATGGTACAGGACAGTATAGAAAGGTGCAGAAGTGTGTTAACTTGGGACGGTTCGACAGATCCGATCGGGGATAGTGCGGAACTCCGGCGTGAATGACAGAAACACGTGATTACTTAATGCCCAAAGGGGAAATTTGGAGGGGCATTCAATTTCCCCTCGGCCTGGCTGGATTCCCGCCAACGCATTGTCCAGCTCCTTTTCCCCCCCTCTCTTTTCACACCCAAACTGCATAGACACTGCTAGAATGGCCGAGAACGCGCCCGCGGCTGAGAACAAGCCTGCTCATGAGCAGGACATTAACCCCTGGTCCGTGGAGGGTGGACGCGACGAGAACGGCGAGGTCGTCGCTATCGACTACGAGGCCATCTGTCGGTATGTGCGATTGCACTTCTCATCTCGGGCTAATGTTGACGGATCCTGGATCTGTACAGGAAATGGAACACCTCGATCATCGACGAAAAGCTTCTCGAGCGTTTCGAGAAGGTCACCGGACACAAGCCGCACCGCTGGCTCCGCCGCGGCTTGTTCTTCAGCCACCGTGACTTCGACCGGATCCTGACCCTTTACGAACGGGGTGAGCCTTTCTTCCTCTACACCGGCCGTGGGCCCAGCAGTGGCAGTCTGCACCTCGGTCACACCATTCCCCTCCAGTTCACCAAGTGGCTGCAGGATGTATTCGACGTCCCGCTCGTCTTCATGCTTACGGACGACGAGAAGGCGTTGTTCAAGGACAACATCTCCTTCGAGGATGCTCTGGGTTTCGCCATGGAGAACGCCAAGGATATCATTGCGCTTGGGTTTGACCTGAAGAAGACCTTTATCTACAGCGACCTGAAGTACATCAGCAACCACATTTTGATGAACGCCTGGGAGTTCTCCAGTCTGGTCACTTTCAACCAAGTCCGTGGCGCGTTCGGGTTCAACGAGAGGTATGTTCTGCTGTATCTATGCTGACGACTCATCTCTTTTCTGACACCTGTCCTATTTGGTTGGTAGCACCAACGTCGGCCGCATCTTCTTCCCCGCCGTGCAGTGTGTCGCCGCCTTCGCGACCTCCTACCCCGAGATCTGGAAGGACGAGCCCCTCCAGGAACGCACGCAAGAGATCGCCAACATCCAATGTCTGATCCCCATGGGTATCGACCAGGACCCGTACTTCCGTCTGCTCCGGGAAAACGCCCACCGCATGAAGTTCCCGTCCCCGAAGCCGGCGCTCATCCACTCCAAGTTCCTCACGGCCCTGCAAGGTGCCGGCGGCAAGATGTCTGCGTCGGAACCCAACTCGGCGATCTTCATGACCGATACTGCTAAGCAGATCAAAGTACGTACCTCAATTTCCCCAAGCACTCAAATTCCCTGCCCCCTCACTAATTCATTCTTCTTGTGCGTAACAGACCAAGATCAACAAGTACGCCTTCAGTGGCGGCCAGGTCAGCATCGAGGACCACCGCCGCTTGGGCGGCAATCCGGACGTCGACGTCTCATACATCTACCTGACTTACTTCGAGGAGGACGATGCCAAGCTGGCCGAGGTGTACGACAGCTACAAGAAGGGGGATCTGCTGACGGGCGAGCTGAAGAAAATGACCATCGAGGTGCTGCAGGAGTACGTCGCGCAGTTCCAGGAGAAGCGCAAGGAGGTCTCGGATGAGGTGCTGGCCGCGTACATGAAGCCCCGCAAGCTCGAGTGGAAGGGAAACCCCAACCCCGTGCCCGCGCCCCCGGAGGAGACGCTGGCTGAGCGGCCAAAGAATGAGAAGAAGGAGAAAAAAGAGAAAAAGGAAAAGGCGTGACTAGGTCGTTCACGTTCGGTGGATAAGGGTAGAGAGGATTTTCGAGGGGATGGTTTAGACATATACCATTTTTGTTTGAGGTGTTTCTCGTCCGTTTTCTTGTCGGAAGTAGTAGGTACGAGGTTAGGTCGTGGTAAGCATATCCTGCTTTGTCGGTAATGGAAGGTAAGCTACATATAGACCGCGACAAAGATGGATGGATACAGGCGATCGAAGTTCCGTGGTTAGTTGGTGCTTTAACAGCGTTTGCAGTCCTTCTGTCCCTTGGGTCACTTACGACGTGGATTTGGGGATCGTCTCCCTAGATATCAAGTTTACAGTCAGGCTCAGAAAGTAACGTGCTGAAAACAACTCCTATAGGCACAAAGTTCATCGAAGAGAACGAGCGTTTTGTCCTCTTTCCTTCTCCCTAATTTGGTGGGTGACATTGTTGCAGGTTTCCCGATATCGGGGCACACGGTGGTGTTGCTTCATGGTCGGTAGCTGAAGATCGGGCTCCCGGAGTCGTGGTCCGTACTCCGACTGGTCCATCTAGACTTAGAGTACGGTACTGCTGCAGCCGAGCCCAGAACGCACAGTCGGTTTTTAAGTGGAGGGGGGGGAAGGAAAGAAAGCCTCGACCTCGACCTCGACCTTTCCCCGGATTTTGCCGGGTCGATGAGTCATACACCTTTTTCTCTGTCAATGCTTCGAGTGTGTCTTCGGATCTAACTAGTGGCTAGGGATTGAACATGAGATGCGGTAGAAAGTAAGAATTCATGGTAATGATATTTCCGATTATACACCAATAGGTAGGATAGGTTTGAACAAAAAGAAAAAAGGAAATCCTAAACAGTTCACATCATAGTACAGTCGTAAAACTTTTCCCCCCAGGGGTTTCTATCCCGATCTCAAAGAATTCAAGAAAAGATGAAGTGGCTGGTTTACTTCTGGTTCTCGGGGCGGAGGGAGCTGTAGACATTTCAAGTTAGCATTGATATCGATGGACAATGATAGATTTCCGGGAGGAACATACCGAACAGCCTTTCCGGCGCGCCAGATCTCGAGATCACGGATGTCCTGCATCTCCTTCTCGTACTTCTCGCGGTAGTCCTTCTGGGAGTTGTAGTCCAGGGAGCGCTGGGTCTCGGTACCGTCGCGGACGGCGTCGTACAGCTCGTTGAAGAGGGGCTTGAGGTTGTCCTTGAAGCGGGCGGACCAGTCGATGGCACCACGGCGGGCGGTGGTGGAGCAGGCGGCGTACATCCAGTCCATGCCGTTGGCACCGATCAGGGGGTAGAGGGACTGAGTGGCCTCCTCGACGGTCTCGTTGAAAGCCTCGGAGGGGCTGTGGCCACGCTCACGGAGGACCTCGTACTGGGCGAGGAACATACCGTGGATACCGCCCATCAGGCAGCCACGCTCACCGTACAGGTCGGAGTAGACCTCCTTCTCGAAGGTGGTCTCGTACAGGTATCCGGAGCCAACGGCGACACCCAGGGCGATGGCCTTCTCCTTGGCCTTGCCGGTGACGTCCTGGAAGACGGCGACGGAGGAGTTGATGCCGCGGCCCTCACGGAAGAGGGAGCGGACGGTGCGGCCAGAGCCCTTGGGGGCGACGAGGATGACGTCGACGTCCTCGGGGACCTCGACCTTGGTCTTCTCCTTGAAGACGGGGGAGAAACCGTGGGAGAAGTAGAGGGTCTTGCCCTTGGTGATCAGGGGCTTCAACTGGGGCCAGGTCTCGGACTGGGCGGCGTCGGAGAGCAGGTTCATGACGATGGTACCCTTCTTGACGGCGGTCTCGACGTCGAACAGGTTCTTGCCGGGAACCCAGCCGTCCTGGATGGCCTCCTTCCACGAGGCACCGTCCTTGCGGACACCGACGATGACGTTGAGGCCCTGGTCACGCAGGTTCAGACCCTGGCCGTGACCCTGGGAGCCGTAGCCGATGAGGGCAAGGGTGTCGTTCTTGAAGTACTCCTGGAGCTTCTCGCGGGGCCAGTCCTCACGCTCGTAGACGGTCTCCTGGCTGTCGGCAAAGGTCATGGTCTTGACGCCGCGGGCGGGGGTGATCGGGGCGGCGGTCACGCGGGGAACGGCGGCGGTGGCAGCCTTGAGGGCGGGCCGGGGGAGGGCGGCGGAGAGCACGGAGCGAGGGGCACCAACGCGGGCCAGGCGGAGGGCACGGGGAAGTCCACGAGAGGCCATTGTGTGTATGTGTGTGGATGAGGAATGAATTGAAAGAAGGAAGGAGAAAAGAGGCGAAGGGAGGATGGAGGAGGAGGAGGAGGATGAAGGGAAGAGAGGAGAGTGGAACAGAATTGATGAGATGGAGAAGAGGAAGAAGAGTAGAAAGGAGGACAGCTGGAACTCTCGTCCGGTTTATAAACTCGTTGCTGGGGACGAGATCGGCCGGCGGCGATTCACGTGATCCGGAGTTGGACAGTTGCTCCCCGGCCGATGTCGGATTGCACGGCTGCTGATTGGTTTCTCGGTGGAGGATCAACCGTGGGTTGCCGCAAGCGGCCTGGGCTGGATGTGGTTAGTCTCGGCTCCCGCTTCGGGGTCCGTCACATGAGTCACTCCGGGGTCCAGCCCCGATGCCTCTCCGATTATCATTTTGTAGATCTAAGCATGACTCTTTCGGTTCGATCTGGGGAACCCCGAGGGTCAAGGCTCACTGGATTGGTGGTGTTATGGAAGGTTAATCTATATTCGTGACCAACTCAAACTGTCGCTCCCTGGTACCCGCCCCCCCTCCTCCTCTCCCAACACTCAAGGAGCAGTGGGCGACAGAGGTCAAGAATAGCAATCGAGGTGCTCTGAGTCACAGGTTGTATGCTCAGATGCTAGGGGTCGACCCTCAAGTGGAGAGCTCTATTCTGAGGAGCTGGGACATTCTAACTCACTCACTCTCGTGACTAAGAGATTGAGAACAGCCAGCAACCGTACCGTGGAAAGTAGACACTTATCATTCGAATTGTAACTTACAGTACACTAAGAGCTGGCACAATATGAGATAAATGATTCCAGTATACGGAGTAGAGCCCCCACCCCCCTTATTATGCTTGCTGTACTTGAAAGTCCCTGACGGGGTTTGTATAGCTACCTGTGATATAAATAACCTCGAATCAAGTATGTCGACATGGAGGGTTTGGGAGAAGCTGAATTGACCTCGAAGGTTGATCTTCAGTTTCCACAGAAAAGAGTGATGTATAATTAGACGCAGAGCCTCGATTCCAGCATGATTCTGTTTCAAGGCCGTTTCATGAGCTAGGTTCAGGCACACCGGCCTAAGATGCAGCAAGCTTCTAGACCATACTCGCCATAGTCTGTCTGCAAGCAAAGCTTCTAGACCGCCGTGGAAGTCCTCTCAATCTTAGGGCTGATCAGAGCAGCCAGTGTGCATGTGACCAAGTCTCGTGATGATAGTCTAATAACGGCCTTCGGATCAGATAAGCCTGGACAGTATCACCGACAGTAAATGTTTTCTTTCGCCCCATGAGAAAAGGTTGAAGAGGACGGCCACCTCCCGAAATGGCCCAGTTCACCACGAGCGCAGTGAAATTGGCAAGAGCTTTGTATAACGTGTAGCCCCCCGTGATACTCGACAGGGCCCCGTCAATCCTCTCGATGTTATATTTCTGGCGTCCTCTTCCTTTCGCATGCTCCTCACATCCCCATCACGAGAATCATATAAGATCGTCGCGACGAATTGATTCTTACTGTTTCAAACAGAATGGAGAGCTCTGAGCTTGAAAAGTGGTTGTTTTCTCAGTTTATGGCTGTTTTGCTGTAGCCCATGGTATGACGAGGGATTACGTTGGATTTTCCAGGACAGTGTTGACAGGAGCATGGCCCTTAATTTAACAGCTCGCGACCGCGAAGGGGCTGATGAGTTTCAATCCTTCCTAGAGACCATAAAGCCATACCCAAAGATACAGGCAAGCCACTCGCAACCCGTATCAAGGGTCGGAGTCGGATCCCGAAACATGGCGATGACCGTGCAGAGTCTCTCGGAACAATACCCGAACGTGGGGAAATCTAGTCTATCAAGCATGTAAACCCTCCTCTGACCACGACTAGAATGGATGTGCTCCTAGGCGTGTCTATTTCTTGGATCTTTCACCCATTGTCTTCATATAGCACGCGAGTAGGACCCCAATCCAAGATGAGTGACCAAATTGCCACATTAGAGGTGCCCAGATCCCAAGAATGGAGGCAGACCGCCAAGGACGTGACTGCTGGGGCAGCTGGTGGAGTTGCACAGGTCCTCATCGGTAAGACTCTTTGCCCAATGCTCCGAAGCAACGCTGACGCGTCCAGGACAACCGTTCGGTAAGCCACCGCTACCCTGAACAAGACAGACATTCTCACAGGCCAGACCTTGTCAAGGTTCGTCTGCAGACTCAAGAAGGCGGGGATGCGTGGTCTGCTACTCGCCATATCTGGGCCAAGGAAGGTGCCCTCGCATTCTACAAGGTTCGTTGCTGCTCAAGGGGGGATGGAAGTTTCATGCTGAGACAGTGCCGCAAATCAGGGCACGCTTATGCCCTTGCTGGGGGTTGGCGCTTGCGTGCGTATCTTTTTCTTTTTTTTTTCCACCGGCTCTGTCTCAAGACCTCACAAGGGTTATAGGTCAGCATTTCGTTCGGAGCTTTGCATACCTTCCGCCAAGCGATCGAATCACGCAATCTCCAAACCCGCCCCTCGCATGATCGAACCCTCTCCCTTCCTCAGTTTTACATTGCTGGTGCTGGTGCAGGGCTGGTGACTAGTATCGTCTCGGGCCCAGTGGAGCATATCCGCATCAGACTTCAGACGCAACCGCACGGCACGGGAAGAATCTACATGGGGCCGTTTGACTGTGCACGAAAATTGATGAGGGCGGGCGGGCTGGCAGGATTGTATCGGGGGCAACTGATGACGGTTGTTCGTGAGATGCACGGGTACGGAGTGTGGTTTGCGACGTATGAGGGGCAGGTTCGGTGGGCGATGCATCGGCAGCGCAAACGACGCGAGGAGTTACCGGGCTGGCAGATTGCGGTGTATGGGGGTTTGGCGGGGGAGGCGCTCTGGTTGTTGAGCCATCCGATCGATGTGATTAAGAGCAGAATGCAGAGTGATGGGTTGGGATCTGAGAGGAAATATCGTGGGGTGGAACATGTGGTGCGGGATACGTGGGCTGTGAGTGGATTGCGGGGGTTGTTCTATGGGATCGGGCCGGCGTTGTTGAGGGCAATGCCGGCGTCTGCTGGGACGTTTGTGGTGTGAGTATCTCTGGTGTGAGCTGGATAATGCTGCTGCTAATCATCGAGTTCGGAGTAGGGCTGAGATTGTGCGAAACATGCTGAATTAGACTCGGTTCTAGGGGATTGTGATGCGATAAGAACTGTCAGTCTTTCAGGGAGGCAATTGGCGGCAAGAGGTACTGCAGAAATCAACGAAACTCGTTTGTTGATAATAGTCTTCCGATCAGAGAATGTTGGGTTTCTCCGATGGTCTTTTGATAGAGGAGTTGTGAAGAGGATTCCTAGGTAAATAGTGAATGGGTTATTATTCATGAGCAAGTATGGAGCAGGCAGAGCCGAAGCTCTGCGACGGTGGAGGTCAGGGTACAGGAACAATAATTAATCCGGGGCCGTTTGGTGGCCATCCGGGGTAAAACAACAAGAACAACTACGTAAACTTCCATACTCTCTCGTACTCCTGACCCGAACAACTTATCACTCCAAGGTAATGCGTTCTATTCATGCATGCGAATGAACAGAGATGACCGAGAATCAATCGCGGAATGGATCGAGCGCGCCGCCTCAGAGCTGCACTCCGCTCCTCCGACTGGCTTAGCAGAAGAAGACCGGGCGGGGAACCTCCCACGATGCGGGGAGCCTTCGAGACTGGGGACCTCATAAGGAGAAGATTAGGAGAATTGCCGCCCTGTCAATGAAGTTTACCATGGAGGAACGAAGCGAAGGGTCTTGGATCACGGACGTTGTCCGACCTCTTTCGATTCTGCCGATCGACAACTTGCCTCTGGAATCTTGGAGCGCGTGTGTCACCAATGCAGCTCAACTTTCCGTTGTTCTATCTACTGATAAGACCCAGTCAATCAGAGTCCGTCGATCCTCGATATCTGCCACGCCACCGTGAAGGATGTATTGAATCGCAATAATCAACCTCGTTGTCGGATTCCCGAGAGAGCTTTGCATTGACGAGCATACGCGTTCAGGGGTTGACATTCATGAAAAAGCGCTCAGTCACATCGATCACCCACACACCGGAAAGAGCCTACTCGGGCTAGGCATGGAGGTCAAATCACCCGAGGGAAGTCGAGTCGAAGCCGAGATACAAGCAGGGGTATGAATGGCGGGCTTGGTGTCCTGGAGCTCCGCCAGTCGAAGCGGGACATCTGCACGGATGAGCAATAACCTCAAGGTACCTCCAGTGACAATTGGCTGTGTCGTTATGGGAGAGAGATGGGACCTTTATATTGCACATGGGCTTACAGATCCCTCGTCCCAGTTAGCCGAAGTGGTACGTTGCCATTTTAGACTCCGCCTTCATGATATGCACCAGGACTGATGACAAAAGCGCGTCTGGGGCCCGTTCTATCGCATGCAACCGGCAATTAGGAGGATACGACTGCCTTGGCCACTCAGCCGAGGGGAGTCATGCCTAACATCCGAGGTTCATGTATCGACCAGCTGTTACACACAATCACAGGGACAAGTTGGCGGCTATGTCACTCGGTTGACACTTGAAGATTCAATCGATGACCATGTTTACCATGAAAAAGCCCAATGCTGGTTACCGAACGTTGAACTGGTGGAACGGCCGAAAGCAGAACAAGCTCGTCTAAGTAGGACTGGCATGCAATGAATAAAGCGCCCTGCATCAAGCCAACGTTACCCGTGTTCTCTCGGTATTCATCCATGACCCCCTCAAATCAAGCATTTCGCTTCCGCAGGCGCTCTGCGATTGCTCTGGCTACATACTCGACATTCCCTGGATTTAACCCAGCGATCGACACGCGCGAATTATCCGCCATGTAAATATGATCCTCCTCTGATTTTGTTAGCGTCTAGACAATGAGAACTGGCTTGAGTAGAAATCACCCACCCCGCAACTCCTTTACGACGCCCTCCTCTAGTCCGAGAAATCCAAACATCCCGGTCTGGCGCACCAAATGCGCCCAGTCGCCGGGGGCCCCTGTAACTGTCAGCACAACCGTCATCAACCCTGCATCCTGTCGTCGTCATCCGACCTCAGCAGCCTGGTATAGGTCAGACTCACCATATTTGACCAGGCCCTCGACCAGCTGGCCCCTCATCTCCCGAATCCGCCCACTCATGGTCTGCAAGTCCTCCTTCCACATCTTCCCCAGCTCCTCATTCCCCAGAATCATGGCCGCAATCTTCGCCCCATAAGCGGGTGGATTCGATACTTCCCGTCGCTGCAACACTTCCAAAACCGACTCCGTATTCCTGGCTGCTGTTTTGGTATGTGCGGTGAGGAAAAAGCACCCCGTCCGCTCGCCTATCGTTCGATTAGCATGCCGTAACCCGCCGTTTCCCTCCGCGAGTCGTAGTCCCAATCCGGCCTTCAACTCCGCAACACCACTCCACCATACAGCCCGCGAAAATGAAGGGAAATCATACCATAGAGCCCCATATTCTTCGCAAAGGACATACACACCCCAACCTCGAGCCCGAACTCCTCGCCCGCAAACAACCGAATCGCCGCGGCGTCCTCGTCAAGATCCCCCGAGTTGAACCCCAGGTATGCAGCATCGAAGAGGGGGAAGAGGTTCCGTTCTTTGGCGATCTGCGCGACCTGCCGCCATTCCGCGGGCGTCGGATCACACCCCGAGGGGTTGTGCGCGCACGCATGCAGGATCACGACGCTGTTGCGCTCCGCCGCCGCCAAGGCGGCGAGATAGGGTTCCAACGCCAGGGAGCGGGTGGTCGCGGCGTAATAGGGCAGCGAAACGACTTCAAACCCTAGGGAGGTGAAGATTTGGTGGTGGTTCGACCAGGTGGGGCTTGGGATGTAGACTTTCGGCAGAGCAGGGGTGGCCAGCCCCTGCCGGGGCTGGATGTCGTGGAGGTGTCGAAGAAGCAGCCCGGCCAGATGCAATGCCCCCGTTCCCGAGAGCGACTGACAGGCGGCTATCTGGGAAGCGAGACTGGCGTGCAGGGCTGGTCCGAGGGCGAGCTGTGGGGCCAGCGTGCGGAAGACCGGATGACCCAGGATCGGGAGGTATTCATGGTTCAGGCCGGTGGCCGTCAGGCGGTTACGTGCGGCAGCCACAGCGGGGAGCACCCATGGTTGGCCGTGGCTGTCGCGGTATGTGCCTTGGCCGAGATTGACTTTCTGGGGGCTGGGGTCGTCCAGGTATTGGGCGGTCAGTTCGAAGATTCGGTCAGGGGGGATGTAAGGGGACGAGGAGAAGCGGGAGGGGGGCGTGCAGGTGGTCATGATTGGGGGAATCTGATGGTGGAAGGATGGCGAGATGGTCTATTTAGCGCTTGAGGTCTGGTTTTGGGGGGATTTTATCTGTGCTTTTGCTGGTGGTGAGCGGGTTCATGACCCGAGATGGGCGGATGCTCTTCCGAAGTATGCATGGCGGCGAGAGCCTTGGGAAGGAAGATCGAGGCGCTGACCATTCGATAGAAAACCCAGACGGGCATGTGGCGCCTGAACCCGCTCTGGCTCAGAGTAGAGATTCTGTCGAGATGCTGACGGGTTGGTATTCGAGGAAGAGGATGTCGCCGAAGGTCCTGTGGTGGACTGTTTCTGTCATTTAGCACGGGTCTCTTGTAACACCATGACAGGCGCCTTGACGGCCTGTCATGTGACCAGTCATGGGTGCTTAAGGCACCCATGGCACTATATACTACGGAGTATGTACATAGTCCAGAGTGAAGGCCCTATGGGCCTTCCTCTTCTCTTTTTTCCCAAGAATGGAATTCTTACCTGGTTAATTCATTCCTATTCGTAGCCCCACAACCAGTAGGGCACTTATATCTGAGCTAGTAAAGGCTTGTTCTACGTAAGTGTACTACGTAGGTAGTTAGCTGAGAGCTTGGTGAAGGCGCCTCTACCGCATCGCCATGAATCCGCAGTCCCACTTTACATGCATTGAATTTCGTAACTGCTTGCTTCCTATTATCCTCAAATCCCAAGTTTCGTGTCTTGTTCTTGACATCTGGCGTCGCTTCAGACTAGGCTGCCGGGCCTGGGCCAGGCCATTGACCCTAGATCCAGCAGCCTATCTTGCATTCACTGCTAATTGAAACATACTGTACGGAGTACTGCAATGTTGGAACCCGTAGAGAACTTGCTCTATTGGATTGATTCACGGTGGGGTGCCGAGTGAATGATGGTGCCTGGAGAGGGGCCCGCGCAGTGGGGCCATAGAAGCGAGGAAATTGGATAACTCGGTTCGATAGTCTACCCCGGCTTCTGATTTCAAATTGAGAGAAAACAAACATCAAACCAGATCCAGCCATAGCCATAGTCTGAACAAACCGACGAATGATCTGTAATGGTCGGATGGTCAAACCTCAACCAAGACTCAGGAGTGCAAAAGCATACCCACATTTATACCATAATCAGGTTAGCCTAAGGCCGGAATATGGGGCCGGTCATATAACCTCGATGTTAGTGCAGTGATTATGACTTGAGAAAGTTGGGAGGGGCGGGGCTCGCATGGACATGTAAAATCTAAGACAGTTGAATTGTCAAGTCTAAAATAAGTGTGCGTAGCTCTAGAAACAATTTCGGGTCAACCATGAGAAATGAAGCCTCATTGCTCACATCCGTTAGCCTTTGGAACGCGAATTGGGACTCGACACGGTCTCTGGTGTCATCAGTTTGATTTGACGATATTTTCAACACACTGCACGGTAAGAAGCTCCGAGTCGATCATGGTGTTTGCAGCCTGGTGCTACCCACAAATATGGAGACCATCCACGTCAATCGAGGGCCAGAACCAGTCGAAATCGCCAGAGGAATCCAGGAAGGGCAGGGGGGTGGGCGCAGAGTGCGATCCCGACACATCTCGCGGCAAGGTAAGGGAGGAGACCAGGGGCGAGGACATGTGCTTAGGGTTTTCAGGGACAAGGTTCGCTGCGCTGGTTTTGCGTAGCTTGCGCTTCTGGCATCGCTCACTGTAGACGCACCCAAGTCCAACCTGTTGGCAACGTTGACATGGACCCCGGGCCAATCCACTCTGATTCCCTGTACACTTGATCTTCTGTGCATGGCATCGATCAAAAGATCGTTGAAATGCACGGCGAGGCAAGGTTTCGTCAGTGTGAGAGTTCTGGACTGTCGATAGAACGACAGAGCGGGTGGAAATGCCTTGTTCTGCAGCCATCGCGATTGTACTGTCCTAGGTTGTGAGGATCGTAGGTGTAATGAAGTGCAATGCTCGCTATTGAAGAATCTCCAGGCTCGGAATGGCGGATTCCTGGTTGGTTATGAAACCATGACGATCTGATTAGAGTCTTTCCGAAGCCTCATCGGAGGAGAGTTCCAGTCAGAGAACAGATTGGGCCTCGGTTCATGCCTAGTAGGTCCTAGGCACCCTCAATGAGCACCTTATCTAGGCATGAGTATGGGGGGTCTTAGTGAGCTGATTCCGTGCTCAGGTAGAAACTTGTAAGATGGTAGATAGACGATGGCACTCGGACCTAATCCGTCGCTTTTGCTACCCGTACTATGTAAGACAGGGGAAGATAAGATGACCACCAGCGTTAATACTGAATAAGTTAGTAGTTTTGGGTAGGTTATGTATACGCACTAAATCCCCATCTAGGCTACTAGGTAGTTTAGTAACGTTACTATCTACACTCAACACTAATACAGTACGTATGTCAGTACGTATGCAAGTATGTATGTATATGTTGTACTGTATAAGTTATGTGGACATACTCCGGAGTATGGTTTTGAAGATGGGAGGAGATCCGCCGGATCATGGCGTGGGCCGCCCTCGTTGGTGTTTCCTCCTAGTGCTTATTCTTTCGGCCGCGACGCAAAGGGGCAAGTTAGTTAATACTGTAGTTAGTTAGTTAAACAAGTGACAACCTGACTAATAACAGGCTAACTTCTCCGTAGCCTTGTCGTAGGTCCTTCTCCCCGACCGGCCTGACCTGCTTCGTCCCTTTCCTATGCTCCTTATGCTCCTTCGTCTCTTTTAGCAACCCCGAATTGCTTCCAAGTTGATTTGCTCCCACAACCCATTCTCCGGTTATCCCATAGCCTTTCGTTTCCTTTCTTTTCTGCTTTTCTATCTCCTTTCTTTCTTTCTTTATCCTTTTTTTTTCCTATTCCGCCGACGAAACCATTGTCCTTGAACTGTACAGCTGAATTATCTCTCTTCTGTTTCTCATCGAGGACATGGATTATTGCTAGCCCTGTGCTTGCTTTATTCTTTCATAGCCCCAATCATTCACTCAACAGTTCTCCCCCTTCCCACAATCGAGGATAACATCACAATGGAATCTGTGATGATGAGGCCGAATCCTGGCTGGGTGCAGCATCGAATCACCCCAGGGTTACGTGCACTTGTGGGACAGGCGTGTCGATACCCCATTCATACTCTGC
This sequence comes from Aspergillus aculeatinus CBS 121060, assembly GCF_003184765.1. Lineage (NCBI taxonomy): Eukaryota > Fungi > Ascomycota > Eurotiomycetes > Eurotiales > Aspergillaceae > Aspergillus > Aspergillus aculeatinus. The sequence continues at coordinate 330,983 of NW_020291516.1, forward strand.
TTGTCACTGCTCTGGCAGCGGCCATGACCTATCTTCATGTTTTGGAAGGAAGCTATCGGGCTGCTAATGTAGGTCTGGGGTCCGAGATCGAGGCAGCTCCCTTAAACATTCAGTCTTTCCTCTGGGGCAGCCGCACTCTTCGCCTCGGAGCGACCAGCTCCTGGAGATGGCAGGTCGATGACCTGCCTGAGGCGTCTGAGTTTCACCAAGTATGATACACTTCTTCCCACCCCATCAATCTGATAAATAATTCTGGGTGCTGATCAAACGGTGCTTGTCCTGCGATCTATCAGGCGAACTCTCACTGGGCCCTTGTCACCCTTAATATACCAGATGCTTCTGTCGCGGATAGTATCTCCCTTCTGTCAGATTCGCTCGCCCAGTCTCTCGGTGCGGATCCAATTCCGCCTACTTCTAACTTCTTCACTTCCTCTGATGATGCCTCGTTGGCGTTTCGAGTTCCATACTTCCAACTAAGCGGCTTTCTGGAGGCAGTCGAATCCATAGCCTCGGAAAACGAGAATCATACCTGGATAATCAGGTCTCCTCGTGGAGAAGGAAGTCACATGTCACTGAGACGCTGGCTCGGAAGCTCGTGGCTCTCGTTCCTTCACCGTGCCAAACATGCAGAGACCGTTGACTTGGTGATTATTGGGCTCGGTTACCTAGCCATGAATCTGACCGTGGTCTCTCTCTTTCGGGCGATGCGTCATCTCGGCTCGAGGTTCTGGTTAGCAGCCTCGGTTCTACTCTCTGGCACATTCGCCTTTATACTTGGACTTGGCATCACGACTGCCTGCCGCGTGCCTGTCGACATGCTCCTGCTTTGGGAAGGTATCCCGTTCCTGGTGTTGACGATTGGCTTCGAAAAGCCGATCCAATTTACTCGTACCGTTCTCGGCTCGTCTAAAAACCTCCAGCGCAGCGGGTTACAGCAGTCTGCTTCCATTGGCAACAATGAGGATGATACCCACCAGAGCCAATCGATTTCCAAGACAATTCAGCTCGCGGTTGATCGAGAAGGATGGTATATTTTGCGGTCGTATCTACTGGAAATCGGCGCGTTGGGGATCGGAGCGGCACTCCGGCCGCAGGAAAGTCTCGGCCACTTCTGCTTCCTAGCTGTGTGGATCCTGCTTGTTGATGCTATTCTGCTATTCACCTTCTACGCCACGATTCTCTGCGTGAAATTAGAGGTGACGCGGATCCGGGGCCCCGGTGCGCTTCATCAAGCTGACGCGCAGCATGGCCCTCGAATTTTTGGGTACAAGGTCAAGCCTGCAAGCGTGGCCCGTTGGAAACTGTTGATGGTGGGTGGCTTCGTGCTCTTCAACGTGCTTCAATTGTCATCTTTCTTCTATCGCTTTATGGGAGGATTTATGGCAAAAACCGCTCTGACCCCTACTCCTGTCAGTCCCTTCAGAGTAGCGGCCAACGGTCTGAACGATATTTACCTGTCAGCTCGCCGCGAGGGAGTAGAGACGCGTGCGACAGTGCTAATGCCTGTTCGGTATGTCCTAGAGTCATCTAAGCATGATGTAACAGCCACTAGACGCCCCGTGTGCTGGCTGGACTGGAAAGCCCGCTCGGTCGACTCTGGCTTATAGGCGCTTTGGTTATCAGCCTCATCCTCAACAACCATCTGATCCAAGCCGCCCGCTGGCATGCTCTGCCCCGAACCAAAAAAGAGTCAGCTGTCATAGACAGCTCCTCTCCGTCGTTACCACGCGCCCCCTCTGCCACTGACATCAGCTCTCGCAGCCCCGAAGAGATCGAGGCCCTGTTCGAATCGAACCAAGCAACATCTCTGACCGATGACGAGCTGCTGGAGCTGTGTCTTCGGGGTAAGATTGCAGGATATAGCTTGGAGAAGACATTAGAGCGCATTACAGCGGGACCGTCCAGCGCAGTAACCAGACTGGAAGCATTTACGCGCGCCGTGCGGATCCGCCGTGCCGCTGTATCGAGGACGCCTTCCACGCAAGGTCTTAGCAGCGGCGTCGAAGAGTCGTTGCTCCCCTATCGCGACTACAACTACGAGCTCGTGCACGGCGCCTGCTGTGAGAACGTGATTGGATACCTCCCTTTGCCCCTCGGTCTCGCCGGCCCTATGGTGATCGATGGCCAAGCGTACTTTATCCCGATGGCCACAACTGAGGGAGTGCTCGTTGCCAGCGCCAGCCGGGGTTGCAAGGCTATCAACGCGGGAGGCGGCGCGGTGACTATGCTCAAGGGCGATGGGATGACACGGGGCCCCTGCCTGGGGTTCCCCTCTGCTTCACGCGCCGCTGAAGCTCAGCGCTGGGTCGAGTCGTCCGTCGGCCACGAGGTGCTCACAACCGCATTCAACGCAACCAGCCGGTTCGCCCGCCTTCAGACCCTGACTGTAGCGCAGGCAGGCACCTACCTTTATATTCGATTCCGCACCACCACCGGCGACGCGATGGGTATGAATATGATCTCTAAGGGGGTCGAGAAGGCTCTCGAGGCGATGGCTGTGCAGGGCGGATTCCTGGACATGCACACTATTACACTCTCAGGAAATTTCTGCGCTGACAAGAAGTCCGCCGCCATTAACTGGATTGGGGGCCGCGGCAAGTCCGTTATCGCCGAAGCCACGATTCCCGCCGACACCGTGCGGAAGGTTCTGAAGACGGAGGTTGATGCGTTAGTCGAACTCAACACTGCTAAGAACCTGGTCGGCAGTGCCATGGCCGGTAGTATTAGTGGGTTTAATGCCCATGCGTCCAATCTTGTTCAGGCGGTGTTTCTAGCCACCGGCCAGGATCCTGCCCAGAATGTTGAGAGTAGTAGTTGCATCACGACCATGAAGAAGTATGTTTCATCCATCCTTTTCCCGTCGTTATTTGACCGGCTGTCCATATATCTCTGTGCGTGCTAACGGTGGGTTGCTCTAGCATCAATGGGAACCTCCACATCGCCGTCTCGATGCCCTCAATGGAGGTCGGGACGATCGGCGGAGGCACCATCCTCGAGGCTCAAGGCTCCATGCTGGACCTGCTCGGGGTGCGCGGTGCGCATCCCACTGACCCTGGTGCCAATGCGCGCCGCCTAGCCCGGATTGTCGCCGCTGCAGTGCTGGCGGGCGAGTTAAGCACCTGCTCTGCTCTAGCGGCTGGCCACTTGGTTAATGCTCATATGCAGCACAATCGCAGTGCGGTGGCGTCAGCAAGGAAGTGAGGTCTCACCAACTGCCTACCCGCGTCCTCTAAAATGGGCCACTGCCTTGGGAAGGAGACGGCAAAGCTGCACGGTAGGCTGGGAGAGTTAGGTTTTACCTGGCACTATCAATGTACTTGTGAGACTACGAAAATAAGATGAATCAACCAGGTAAGAATTCCATTCTTGGGGGAAAAAGGGAAGAGGAAAGCCCTCAGGGCCTTCACTCTGGACTATGTACATATATAGGGCCATTGGTGCCTGAGGCACCCATGAACCTTTAGAGAGCAGATATTCTCGACTTGTGGGATTCAGCGTCGAATCTTACCGATATGCCGGTGGCAAATATTTGCGATGATTGCTGGGTTAAGAAGCTAGAATTAATGCAGCAGTCGCCGTATTCGGCTTACAGCGCCCCCTACGAGACCATGCTTAATTATTCGATTTCGGGTACTTGGATTCCGCATTACCTATTAATATTTGTGGATATGTGGCTGACCGTTATTTTAGTTGCAGTTTGCAACCTACAGGGCGTAGAAACACAGCCGACTTCGGGGGGAATTCAGATCCCTGTGGCAAATGTTTCTTGCTCTACAGGCAATTGGTACACAGTCCAGCCAGAAGACACATGTGATTCTATCGCCCTTGCCCAATCTATCTCTTCTTCAACTTTATATCAAATCAATCCCACCCTGTATAATTGCAGTGATCCGACATTAGGGCTAAGATTGTGCCTGCCCCTAGCATGTGAAAATGTCTACGAGATCGCCGCGGGGGATAATTGTTCTTCGATCACTGCTGCGACCGGAACTTCGTGGTTGAAACTTGTCTCTTACAACGGTATGGTCGACAGCGGATGCTCGAACATAGGCGATACCGCTCTTCTAGGTGGAGTCAGATGCGTTTCTGCTCCTGGAGGAACCTTCAATCTCACGGTTTCCGCCAACTCTAGCTCGACGTCAGGTGCCGACGGGCAAGGCGGATCGGGGTCAGGTTATGGGACCAACTTTGTTGCTTTACCCAGCGATATCACTCTTGCTGATGGCACAACCACTGACTGCGGAGATTATTATACGATTGTGTCCGGCGATACGTGTGTCTCACTCTTAGCAGAAGCCAACACACCATTTAACCTTTTCATGGCCGCTGACCCTTCAATCACGTCCGCGCTGGCCTGTGATGATGAACTGACTGTGGGCTTGACCTACTGTATTCACCCTATACGCGGTTTCAATGCGACGAACATCAGTGGTAATCTGACCGTCTCCACTAATGGGCTATGTGGAAACGGTACAACCTGTCTAGGGTCCTCTTTCGGGGACTGCTGCTCGCTATCGGGATATTGTGGCAGTACTTCTGACTACTGCGCCGCGGAACTCTGCGACTCTACATCTGGTAATTGTGTCTCGGGCAATCCGATCTCTCTAGACGGGCTCTGTGCCTCCCTTTCATCAACCAATGCAACATGTACCGGAAGCCAATTTGGATCTTGTTGCTCCACTGGTGGATATTGCGGTAACACCTCTGACTATTGTGGCTACGAGACGTGCCAGAGCGCGTTTGGAAGCTGCGTTGAGGCTCCTCCAGTCAGCTCAGATGGTTTGTGCGGTGCCCTATCATCTTCTAATGCCACCTGTACTGGTAGTACATTCGGCGACCGTTGTTCGATCAACGGATACTGCGGCAGCACCTCCGCCTACTGTGCCTATAACAGTTGTCTGTCTGCATTCGGGACCTGTGATGCTGGCCCCACAGTTAGCGCAGATGGCTTATGCGGAGCGCCTTCTTCCTCTAACGCTACCTGCGCGGGTAGCACCTCCGGTGACTGCTGTTCCATTAATGGGTACTGTGGAAGCACAGAGGAATACTGCGGTATTGGCTCTTGCGACTCGTCTTATGGCAATTGTGACACAGTGACGGTCAGCCTGGACTGATTGTGCGGCTTCATGTCATCTGTTAACGCCAGTTGTGCGGGCAGCCAGTTTGGTGACTGCTGCTCTACGAGCGGCTACTGCGGCAGCAGCGACGCATATTGCGGAATTGGTCAGTGTCAGTCTGCCTTTGGCAACTGCGTTCAGCTGCCCATAAGCACCGATGGCCTCTGCGGTTTCATGTCCTCCGACAACGCAACGTGCCTTGGGAGTCAATTTGGGGTTTGCTGCTCCGTGAACGGCTATTGCGGTAGCTCAGATGCGTATTGTGCAGCGGCAAACTGCTTAGCAGATTACGGTAGTTGTTCGGCTTGATTCATTCGGTCACAGAGAAGATCTAGGGAGTAATATTCGAGACGACTTGAGGATTTGAGGTATCGGGGCTTCGGGGCTTAGGGGCTTCAGGGGTCATGCGCGAATTTGACGGGGCAGATGGCGGTTGTCTGTGATCTGCAGTAAATAACACGTCACGTACTGTAACTTAACTCATGTATTCTTTCCGGGTCACATCCGAAACATGAACATATAAAATTGCTTTCTCCTCCTTTCCCCTCGTAGTTGTCCTCCATTTGATCTTTCCCATGAGTTATTTCTCTCTTTGCCTCCTAAACCGTCATGGCATGCTACCCACAAGTTCCGTACCCGGCAATGAGCGGGCTGAATGAACAAATGATAGGATGGGCTCGATCAGGCAATTTGCCTGCCATCGCCGTGCTTCTTGAATCTGCTGATTCTGCGGATCTGCCCACATACGGCGACACGCCCCTTCACATCGCAATCAACAACAACCATTTTGATATTGCCCGCTTCCTGATCTCACGCGGCTTTGATGTCAATCAGAAGGGCTGTGAGTCGTATGGCGCTGTTTGCTTACCTCCTTTGCACCTAGCCGGCATGGCAAACTCTCCAGAATTAATAGACCTTCTGCTCGACGCGGGAGCGGATCCCTCCCAGGACGACGTGTCGGCCGATGGATTTTGCTGCACGCAATTAGGACAGCTTGATGAGGGCGGAAGACCGCATACAGCCTTTATGACTGCGGCCTATTGGGGCTGCGAGGCCGCCGTGCAACGCTTTATTGACCGACTGCAGCCTGCGGGCCTTATCGCCGCAGGGGAGTGGCCGGATGCAGTGATTGCCGCCTCGCTTTTTCGTCACCCGAAGACCCTCGCCTGTCTTCTCCGTGAATATCCGGCTCCTGGAGTCCAGCAGGATGTCCTGGATCGAGCTCTCGCCGACGCAGCCCTGAATCAAGAATACGACCCCTACCACGGGATGGGGCCTCGTCTACCGGAGGTGTCGTGGCAGGATGGCATCCATGTCTTTCGCCTCTTACTGGATAATGGTGCTCGCCCTAATTCGTTTCCTCAAATGTTGATTTATCGGTCCGGCCACGGAAGTCCGCCCGAGCCGATCATCCTGCCAACAATTGACACATCTATGGGCATGGACATGATCCAGATGCTCCTTGACCACGGGGTAGAGCTTCCTGATTGCCCCGCCGGCAGGGCTGAGGAAGAAAAAGGAATGAGCCTCTTCGCTCGGGCAGTACGGAACGGCCATCCAGACATTGTTCGCTTCTTCTTCGATCGTGGGGGCGTGGATATCAACGAACAGATTCCGCCTACATGGAACTGGTCGGGCGGGACCCCGCTTCATATCGCTTCTGGGAATGGGAGTCTGGAGACGGTTCAATCTCTATTAAGCCATGGTGCCGATCCTCTAGCGACTGATTCAAACGGCTGGTTGCCGCTGCACCGGGCCTGTGAAGGTCGCCATTTCGAGGTAATCGAGCTGCTCTGGCCCCTAAGCGAACCGATTTCGAGCGACCTGGCGAATTATCGCACCACAGATGGAACGACTGCGTTCCACCTCGCTAACTGCTGGCAAGGTAGTGTCTATGAAGAGGAGGCTGAAGTCGAAGTAGTCAGTCTGCGTCTGTTGCACCTCTTCAAGCAAAAAGGTGCCGATTTAAGTAGCCTCGATCGGAGCGGACGGAGCCTCCTCCATCATACTCTGCCGCGTAACCAAGAAAGCCACCGATGGTTCTGTCGCCTTATAGAAGAGGGAGCACAGTTCCGGCCCAATGCGCATGGACAGACAGAACTTCACCTTGCAGTTTCCTTCATCCACCGTTACCGGGCTTGCGTCGACTTTCTGCTCGCCCATGGGGCTGGGAAGGATATCAACACACAAGATAACAAAGGCCGCACTCCCCTTTATGTGTATATTGAGACCCATTATCACAACCCCGCCAGTCAACTAGGAGGCCATATACGGGGAGAGCATATCGAAGTTTTGCTCCGGGCAGGGGCTGATCCGGACATTCGAGCGGCATCTGGCCAGTCGGCTAGGGAACTGGCCATATCAAAGGGGTTCGTCTATGATGTTGAGATTGGTTCTATAGCGTCAGACGCAGAAGGAACCAAATGAACAGTCATCCAAACACTTGATATCCTTTTATACCAGAGTATGTACCGTTCTCAAGGGATAAGAGAGCAACTGGTCGAAAGGTCACAACAATTAAATGGGCTAGCTACATAGTAATAAAGAAGTCAGAACTTTGAGATGTCTACTATCGGCAAATTAATCCTTTTGTGTTTGCTAGTACTACCACTCTCTGTACAATACTTGAA